>NC_140595.1:304770917-304929291 GCF_964204655.1 Triturus cristatus | reverse complement strand
AGGTTTACAGTAATGGTGAGCGAAGGTTGAGGCATTAGACCAGTCTGCTGCTTTAAGAATATCATCCAACTTACCTCCGGACCAGAAGGATTTGCTTGCCATAGCACCTCTGAGAGAATGAGCTTGGAACTTAGAAAGGTCAATTCCAGCTAGATTCATTACACATTTGACCCATCTAGAGATGGAGGAGGAGGCAACTGGCTTAAAGGGTTTAACAAAAGAAATAAGGAGTTGATTGGCATCTGGAGGACGAAGGTCTTTCGTTCTCAAGTCATATTCTCTCATACAGTGTAAGACGCACAATTTCTTGCAAAGGTCAAAACGAGGATAGAAAATTGAATCTGACATGGTCTTAGTTCTTCTAAATATGTCAAATTTAACACCAAACATATCGTAAGATCTATGGGAAATATCCAGAGACTTAACATCTGAAACTCTACGACAAGAGATTAAACATAAGAGCGTAGCGAGTTTAAAAGAAAGGTATTTCCTGTTAAGGTATGCGTTATCTGGCCAGGAACAGAAAAGGTCTAGGATAGCTTTAACATCCCACATGGAATTGTATTTAGGTCTGGGAGGTCTTTTAAGCCTTATGCTTTTCATTACTCTACAAATAATATTGTTCTTACCTACCGTTTTACCGTTGACCAAAGAGTGTCCTGCGGAAATTGCAGATCTATAACAATTAATAGATCTATAGGATAAGCCCCTATCAAATTGCTCTACTAGGAAGTTAACTATATTGACGATAGGAGCCTCCAAGGGATCCAAGTCCCTCTCCACGCACCAACAAACCCATTTTTTCCAGATGTTATTGTATCTATAATGGGTTCCGGGTGCCCAAGATTCTCCGAGGAGGGACAGAGCTGATGACGAAAGGCCAGACAGTTGGTTGGATTGCCTGACACTTTCCAAGCAAGAAGGTTCAAATTCCCTGAAGAGATTAGGTGGTGATCTTCTCCGTCTGCGTTGGTGACAAGACCCCTCTCCGCTGGAATGAGGAAGGGGATGTCGCAAGAAAGTTCGAGTGTGGTGGGGAACCAGGGCTGAGAGGGCCAGAATGGGGTTATCAGGATCAAGCGACATTGGTCTATTCTGACCTTCTGTAGGACTCTTTGGATCATTGCAAAGGGAGGGAATGCATAAGCTCGGAGGCTTGACCAGGATTGAAGGAAGGCATTCACCGCAAGGGCTCCCGGGTCTGGCATCCAGCTGAAATATTTCGGGAGTTAGAAGGTTAATCTGCTGGCAAATAAATCCACATCTAGAGGACCCCAAAAGAAAGAAAGGCTGTTGAAAACGTTCACATTGAGCTTCCAATCCGTACGATCTGAGAGGAATCTTGAGTTCCAATCTGCAGCAAGATTCGACTTCCCTGGAAGATATTCCGCCTTCAGGGAAATCTTGTGTTCTAGACAGAACATCCAAAGTTTCTTCGCTAAGGCAGATAAATCTGCAGATTTGGTTCCGCCAAGGCGGTTGATATAGGAAACTGCAGAAATGTTGTCCATCTTGAGGAGGACAGATCTGCCCTGAAGAGAATGTTTGAAGCTCATTAGAGCATATAAACCAGCTGTCAGTTCCAAGAAATTTATGTGGTGGGAGGATTCCGAAGAGGACCATGCGCCACCGGTGTTCTGATCGAGGAAACGAGCGCCCCAACCATGGAGGCTCGCATCCGACTCCAAGACAAACTCCGGGGCAGAGCCGAAAATTGCTTTGCCATTCCAAGCATCCAGGTTCTCTAGCCACCAAGAGAGTTCTAATCTCCCTTCTTGGTCGAGAGTCACAGAGTCTTCGTACCACAGACCAGAATTCAGAGCTTTCCTCTTTATTCTCTGAAGGGCACGGTAGTTCAGAGGCCCAGGAAAGATAGCTTGGATGCTGGAAGAGAGGAGGCCAAGAAGACGGGCTAACTCTCGAAGAGTTAAAGAATCTTTTTTTAGGACATACCTGATTTCTTTGCGGATCTTGGAGATCTTCTTGGGAGGGAGAAGCAGGAGACAGTTCGAGGTATCTACGGTGAAGCCGAGAAATTCGAGGGATTTTGATGGTGTAAGGATGGACTTCTCTCTGTTTATAATGAAACCGAGGCTTTCGATAAGGTGGATGGAGGTAACGAGATCTTTCTGAATTTGGGAGAAGACCTGGGACATAATAAGAATGTCGTCTAGGTAAATAATGAGCCGGATACCCCTCTCTCTTAGAATAGAGACAATAGTCCTCATTATTTTGGTAAAGCACCAAGGTGCGGAAGAGAGACCGAAAGGAAGGGCTTTGAACTGGTAAAGACGCTCCTTCCAAGTGAACTGAAGGAAGGGTTGGTGTTCTGCTGACATTGGAATCGTAAAGTAGGCGTCCTTGAGGTCTAGCTTGACCAACCAGTCTCCTTTCAGGAGAAGGTCCCTTAGAAGATGAATACCCTCCATCTTGAAATGTCTGTAAACTAAGTATTTGTTCACCTCTCGAAGGTTTATAACTGGTCTCCAACCTTTGTCTTTTTTCTGAACCAAGAAAAGGGTACTGATAAAAGTTTTTAATGACCAAGGAACTTCTATGATAGCTCCCTTTTTTAACATTGAAGAGATTTCCTCTTCGACGATCTTCTGGTGATCGACAGAAAGGACTAGAGGATTCGGGGAATAACGTTGAAAGGGAATTTCTAAGAAATCTATTTTGAAACCCTGGACGGTCTCTAGAACCCAAGGGTCTTGAGTTAGGGATTCCCAAACGTGGTAAAACAGTTTTAGCCTGCCCCCTACTTGGGAAGAAGGAAAAGGCGGAGGAAGACTTACTTGCAGTATTTGAGATGTTTTGATTTCCACGGGATCTGTAGCCTCTATTACGAGGTCCTCCTCTGGCACGGCGGGTGTAGAATTGCTGGTTTGAAGGGTAGAAGCCTCTACCGGAACCTCTGAATGAGGAAAAGGGCCGCTGTGAGTTGCGGCCGAAAGAACGGCCCCTTCTTCCGGCCTGACCAAAAAGACTTGTGTTGAATACACGTTTCATATTAGATTGAGCCCTGTCAAGGGCGGTAAAGGTGGCAACGTACTTGCCGATGGACTTGATCATGTCCTCCCCGAAGAGAAGACCTTTAGGGTTTTCTGAAGGCTCTTTTTCAGCCAAATCGCTGAGTTTAGGATTAATCTTGGACAGAATGGTTCTCCTTCTTTCGATATTCAGGCTAGAGTTGGCGTTGCCGAGGAGAACGATAGCTCTTTGGCTCCAACCCCGAATAAGATTGGTATCAAGAGGAGTATTAGAGATATGAGATTCCTCAGCCAGATCCAAGATCCGAGTAAGGGGCCCGAGGACATCAAGAAGGTGGTCTTGGCAGTTCTTGAGGGCTCTCTCCAGACCCTTTCTAGGGTCTTTCCCTAACTTAAATAAAAATTTGATTAGGTCGGGGTCGAGGTTAGAGGTTTGGGACACCCTGTCGTGGATGGTGGGTCTTGGACACTCAGATTTGAGGGTATTTCTGGTTTCCCTTTCCAGAGAATTCCTCAGCCATCTCCTAATGAACTTGGAGACATGTTCTTGGGGAAACCACTTAGAGCTGTTCGGGTGAGAGATGGTTAGGGGGGAGAACATTTCCTCTCCTAAGGGGTTTAGGATAATATTATCAGAAGTGGAAGGTGATTCTCCTTCGCCAGGGTTGAGATCTAGGTCTTGATTAGGGACGTCAAGGTCCAAGACGAAATCATCGTAGGGGTTATTGAAGTCTTCTTCCTCTGAATCAGAGTTGGCAACATCCTTCCCGTCATAACGGGATGTACCGCGAGGGGTACCAGTCAAGGTTGTGCCGCTAAGGGCACCAATCAGATTTAAGCCGTGAGCGGCGATGTTCTCATTTGAGGCGCTAGGGCCTCCCAATAGATAAAGAGAGTTATGACCCGGGAGGTCAGTTGAGGTACTACGACCTCTTACAGTAGTATCATGAGGATGTGCACAATGTTTGAGTTTTTTATTCTTTTTCCCATGAAGGGTAGGGTCATCATGAACAGAGGGTAGAGGCCTTTTTGAAGAGAGAACTTCTTTGAAGGTTGATAACATGCAGGAGCGCATTTCCTTCTGTAAGAAATCTTTGAAAGAGTCATTGTCATGGAGGGGTGAGCTAGCGGTAGCATCATCCGAGTCAAAATCTGACATAGTGAATATATTTAAAAATAGAGCAATCTATTATTAGGCTCTCTCCCTTTAATCTCCCCCTTTTTTTTTTTTTTTTTTGGTGGTAAAGGAAACTATAGTTCTCTCCCCCTTTTTTTTTTTTTTTTTTTTTAAGGTTGATTTCTGGCAATAATTGGAGGATTTCAGTAGATCTTGGGTAATTATTTGAAGGATGGGCTTGAAAGCAGCAGAAAGTCCGTTAAGAAAACGATGCGTGGCAGCAACAGCTGATCGAAGCTCTCGGGAGAGAACAGCTGTTGCCAGGGACGCGTCATGATCAAAGGAAAGGCCGCAGGGGAGGGGACCGTAAACGTGCACCGTTGCTAGGGTGCATTTCTTCAAGTATGACGCGCTCGCTACGAGTGAAGCGAGCGCGTCAGAAAGCCCAAAATGCGAGGTTGAAGGAGTTAGGCTTGAGCGCGAAGCGAAGGGGAGCGTGTGAGACGCCGGGAAATCATGAGCGCGAAGCGAAGGGGAGCGTGTGAAACGCCGGGAAAAACGAGTGAAAAAGGGAATATAGCGCGAGGTAAGGTGATGTTAAAAGGGCTAGGAAATAGCTGAGCACATCAAGATAGAGATCGACAACCTAAATAGGAAGTCGGTCTGGGTTAAGGGGAAGGGGGGGGGGGGGTGAGCCCGGAATCGACAAAGGAGCGAGGGAAGCGCTGAAAGTACGGTAGTCAAGGTTAAACAAACTCTTAAAAGACAACAGTCTAGGCAGGTTAAGTAGCAATAAAACCATAAAAAGGTTAAGATTAGCAGTAATTTCCCCAATAAATGTTAAATAGATAACAATCAAAAGTACAAGAGAAGAGTAAAAGGCTACTTATCTGTCTGTGAGCCGCATTTAAAAGAGGCAGTCTGTTTGTGTCTCATGCCATTTGTATCCTGGGCACTACATTCTAGAACTGTTTCCTTTCTTTGTGATGTAGTGCGGCTGTCTGTGACGCATTAAAAGGATTAATGCATAATGAAGCCTCCGGTCTTGTAATGAAATTGTGTCCATTCAGCAAGTATCAGGGAGCGCATTATACTCTGCTATAAGTGCCACGAAGACATTACTGGTTTCAAAATGGCAGGTAAGATCTAATGAGCATCTGCTTGTTGAGTGAAAATAGTGAGGGTGTTCTTAAATCTGACATAATGGGTAGAGTAAGGGAGATGACTGACTAGGCTTTCCGGTGGCGAACAGATAACAGCCACCTTAAATAATATTAATTTCATATTTGTAAGCGCAAACTTAGGGTATCTAGGGTCCTCAGGGAGATGAAGTGAGCTATTGCCCAGAGTCACACGATGCTGAGCTGATCTGCCACTGGCGCCGGGGATCGAACTGTGAGTCCCGTGCTCTGGAGTCAGCCGCTCTGGCTGCTGGGCCACACCTCTCCCGGGTTGGAAGTCAAATCTTTGTGAAAGCAATGACGCTCCAGGCTCACCAAAGAGAGAACGATGGAAATTAGAGACAAGTTTTGGCAGATCGTTTTTAGAAATTGTCACTGAGAAATCTGCAAAGATTACATTAAACCATTGTAATCTGCCTTTGGATACCAATTCTTTTTCTTTGCCCCACAGCAAAGGGTAAAATAATAAGGCGCCGTTACATCGCGGACCGTGCTGAGCAGCACTGGATTCTTCCCGAAAGTAATGTCCTTAGTACTGAGAACCCATGTGTTCAAAACTGGTGTCAAACCAGGGACTGCGTCTCCCTCAGTAAAGAGCCCTGTGGCCCAGTAATGTTGATAAACTATCAGATCTGGGAAAGAAAGCAAAATAAATGTAGGCTACAGACCATCCAGAACGGTTTGTACTCCTATTTTCAGGCCATTGCCTTTGACATTGTTCTTTTGTGTTCTCTGTGGGTCAGCACATGCACAGCGGGTGCCTGTAACGTTAGGCATCACAGCCATCAGTGTGCAGTTTCCACAATAACCCTCTTGCTGAACTGACTCCTTTGTTGATTGGGTAAGATAACGATAATGGCTTTACTCAAAGAAATATGGGGGCATTCACAATGTGTAATCCTCTGGTATTGTTGTTTAGAGGTATGTGGTAGTAACACGGGTAAACTGCAGTATCCATTTCATATTCCCTGGAGTTAGGTGCACTTTTTGAAATAAGTTGTTACATATTTGTACTGGGTGGTGTAGATTTTAATGTAAAAGGTTATTATAACATACCTTGTTTTTATTTAATGTCATTTTAAGAAAGGCAAATCACGTGTTACTATTATTCAGTTTAATGTGGGGTATTTATTTTTTGGCAGTGTTCTCGGTATTTATCCATTTTATTTTTTACTAATTGTATTGTTCTTTTATTTAAAAAAAAAAAAGGAAGATGCGGCTTGTATGTTTTTTCATATTCATTTTAGGAGGGGGATTGGAGCCGGAAGTGCAGCATCACTGCCATTAACTTGTTTGTAAAAAGTACTCATCCCACCCTTTTGTCATTTTAAGTCACGTGTTACTATTATCCAATTGAATGGTTCTCAAGTAGGTTCATACAACCTCTACAGTCTTTCTGGAATATTACCAAACTATTCCCAAATGACTTGAATCGCAATATGTCAATGGAAGTGTGCTCACTTTGGGGTCATTAACTTAACATTAATTAGTACTTGTGGTTTTTATGGTATTTATTTTTTGTCATTGTTCTTTGTATTCATTTCATTGTTGTACTAATTGTATTGTTCAGTGAAAAGGGGAGTATGCGGCTGAGATGTTTTCATTTTTATTTTGGGAGTTGAACTGTAGACTGAACATCACTGCCATTACTAGATGGCTTCATATAATTAATGTCCTAGCATCAATTCACTTTTTCAATTTTTGCCACTTAAGCAAATAAATAAATACACAAAGTAATCATCTGCTTTTCATCTATCTCCATTTGTATTTAGCCTTAAAAATCAGAAACCGGAGGGCCTAACATTAATGCAAAGTAGTGATAAAAATATGTTTCAACATTTTAAAATGGGAACTCCAGTAACTTCACTCTGCTGTACTTCTTATTAGCCATGTCTGAGCTGATGAATGTGTAGCTTTCTGAGGGAAGCCTCCAGTCTGCTCTGCTATGACTTTCCTAGGCCTTGCAAGAGTTTTGTACCCTCCTATCCATTAGACACATGTGCGTCAAGCTGAAATTTTCAGCCAAAGAAAAGCATTTCTAAGTAATAACTATCTCCATTATTTAAAGTGAGAGGAGGTTGCGGAAAGGGACTAGAGGGCTGAGGGCATCTTACACCGCACAAAGGAAAATGGTTAAAAAGGCTGCGGATTTTTTGTAGCAACTTGTTGGTCCATTGGTAAATGATAAAGCACAAATTGTCTACGTTGTTGTGTTTAAAATCGTGCAGAGTAGTGGAACAGTCACGCCCAAATTGATTACTTATTGATCATGTGTTTCACAAACCGAAAATATAAAATCTGCACATTTCCGTTGAGAACTCTAATTTTTTTGGGCCAGTATTCTGGAGATTTATAGAAATGCCAGCATCCAAAATTTGTAGAGAATCAGTTGTTCAGCCTTGTAAGGAAGCTCTTTGGGTAATGACTTGCTACTGACATCTATGCACAACTTGCAGTCACAGATTCCACTCTTATCGGGTTCCCTCAATAACTAATCTCTCTCAGATTAATCGAATTTAAAGATCTTCAAATGGGTTAATAGTTACACCAGCGGTTTACAGTGGTTTGCTAAAAGATGCATACATAGGGCAGAAAATATTACATATACATATTATGGGCCCAATTAGCAAAATGATTTTCAGGAGCCAAGTTGAACCTTCGGGGTGCAAAAAACATGTTTTTGTCCTCACTTGATCGGGATCTGTGCTCTTTTGTGTGCCTACAGTCAGACCTGTCAAAGTGGAAACATTTATCACCATGTGAGAGAGGACGGGGGCCTCAGATGAGTGGGACTTGGAGATGGGGTAGGACTTTCAGGCGATCATAACCTGGACATTTGTAAGGACGTGGGCTCAAGATGGGGGTGAGGCTTTCAGCCAACACATGAGGAGCTGCTATGTAGTGACATTGGATGGGACAGGGCTTGGAGAGGAGGTAGCCACTTTTTCCCAGGACAAAACAACATGATGCTTTTGAAGCCATTTCGCTTGTGTGTCCTAGGGAGGTTGTGAAATCCGTAATGGATTTCAGTAGTGCAGAACCAACAGTCCACACATGACGTATTCACCAGAACTGCTGACTGGCAGTTGTGATTGCTTTCTCGATAGGGCATGTTCCTTTTACTATATCTTTGTTGCAATTTTGAAGCTGTCATGCTGTTGATAATGACGATTGGTGGTCTAATTATGCTGTTGTTAGGAATTACATTTCGAACTATATCCTCTTCTATTTCTGTGCAATATAGTAAGGACGTCAGTACTATTCTGTATAATACATGACGTTTGATATGTCGAATATCCTGTCTGCAACTTAGAAATGCCAATAAAGAAATACAAAAAAGAAACTTCCACACATGAGCTGGAAACGTACTCTGTGTAACAGTTTCCAGCTCACCTGGTGCTCATCTTTTTATTTCATCTCCTCACTGGGTGGGCTTGTGAAGTGTGCCAGTAAAGAGTGGCGCGTCTTTACAGTGCATTTGCAAATCAACTGATTATGCCAATATGGTGAATTTTCCATTTTTAGAAATTTATGGTTGGTTGGGGCAGGAGTGTGTCCTGTGGAAAGGGGTGGCTAAGTGAAAGGCACTGGACACCCACAAATAAGTACATTTGTGAGCTTTATTGTGCATTTGCAGGTCGTTTCCAGCCTAAAGACATGCACAAAACTGCTCTTGTTATAAGCAGGAGCAATTTTGTGTCCATACCAGGAAATATACAGTGGAGGTGTAGGAGAAAAGTTTCTCCATTGCCATAAATACGTTTCAGTGGAGTAAAAAGAAAAACACGTAGACGTGCAGTTGCACTTTGTGGTACAATTTCCACATGTGGAATGTTATTTCACCTGCTATAAATTCTGTATGCGTATGTGATGTATCTATGAGCACTCCTTGAAATGTGTGCCTTCACAAATATCCAAAACTGTGCTATGTGCCTTTGAACTAACCGAAATAACAGAATCGTCCATTTTATTGTAATTACTCATGTTTGGAAATTTGTCCTCAGTGTAGAACTTGTCTCTGCAGGGTGACTCTAGACAACTGCATAAATTATTTTAACAACATTTTAGAGGGTATTGATTAATCGATTATGATAAAACCAATCGTGCCAAATAATAAGTGCAAATAATGAAAATCATAGCTTTTTGCAACAGCCCCTGAAAGAGTGGATATGTATTTCAACATCTCTTTTGCATTTCAGCTGTGCTAAATATAGGTTTGCACTGGGGTCTGACAATGTTTTGGGGAATGAGCGCACTCAAAAATTCTTTACTGTTGGATACGAAATCAGGGAACTGTTCCCCTGCCCTGGAAGAGGGAAAGCTCTTAGCATGCAAGATGGGATCATTTTAGTGCGGGGTCACTTGCTGTGACAGATTGTGTTAACGCACAGATTCCTTTCATTTTTAGTTACAATTCCTGCTTTTGTCTCCCCTTTTAAGATTGAGTTCGAAAAAACATTTGGAACCAACCTACACTTACCCTGCAACAATTTCATGATTTGGTAAGTCACATTTTCACTTTTATACGTTTCATTTTCTAACGGTTGTTTGTTTAATGAGTTCCCAGTCTCAACCTCTTCCTGGACCGTTCTTTGTTTAAATGAACTGGTTTTGACTGCGTCAAATGTTGTTCTCAGGACACAGTGGCCAGTGGAGTTGGTCATACTAAGATTCTTCATTTTTCGTGCTGTGGTCACTGAGCCTTAGCGCAGAAGATGCTCTTGCCCCGCATGCTTGTCTTTTACGGTACCTCTTCCTGGAGGAATGCTTGGTCTTGGGGAGGCTAGGTGTGTGGGTTTGTTTGCTGGAAGTGACTGAAGAGTTGCATGAACCACATGTAGATCTGTTTCTTGGGTTTTCTTTCATCCCATTGCTAATGCGTCATACACAGCATGATCTGTGGATCGGAGTACTGGTTTTGGATCAAAGATCACAAGCAAAGCTTCACATGGTCCCAGTTTCCCTTATAGGTGCTACTTTATTATTCTACTTCTCAATGCCTTTAGCTGATGGACTGCACCTAACTTTTATCCTTGGTGCAGTATATGAACAGCACTTTCCACTTGATTGCATTACCGATCTTATGAGAAGAGCATCCGTGTGCATTAGTAGTAACCGGAACCAGTGTTCCAGGCCTTGCATTAATGAACGGAAACACTAATGCAGCCTATCCAATCAATACATTTTAGACTGTAATGGCTGGACCTTCCTATACCATACTTCATTAAGACAGAATGGTGTTGCTTGCTTTCCAAAAGCTCTTCTAGAAACTGACACTTCAGCATGTTCCAAAGGAACATTTAATTTTCCCTCAATCTCTCTCTCATCCCTTTTGTTTGGATGAACGTTATATTCTCTTATAAGACTATCACTTCACATCTTAATATTTACAATTGTTGTTGTTTGTCTGTTTTGTTTGATGCTGTAACATATGTTAAAAACAAAAAGCAAACATGACCGTCCATGAAGATCCTTGCTATCTAAATCTAAAGGGTTCTCTGTCCTGCTTTCCAGCCTGAACCATGGACATACCACTCTGATTTCAGCTGTACCCCATGCAAAATGCCAGGGTTATACCACGGCAAGAATTACAGCATGGGTGCCGCCAGCGTTGGTGTGCCAGATTCCTTCTAGAAGGTCTCATTGTCAAGGCACAGGATAACAAAGTATCACTTTCTATAGGGTGTCAAAAATGCATGCACCCACACACTAATGATGGGAAAATATACACAACTACCCTTAGTTTGTATTTCCAGTATAGGCATAGCTAAGCCACTGCCCACGTGACGGCAATAGAAAAAGATGCCAAGGCCCTCAGCATTGCTTGGAAAACGTACGATCAGCTTTACAGATGTGGAGTTATAACATTTAAGAATTGATTGTGATGATACAGTTGGCTGGTCATGGACAACTGGATGTCCAGTGAGTGATAATAGCAAGGACAGGTGCTCTGAGTCCGTTGGGTTTTATGTGAAATGAGCATTACATGCAGCATTCACTCACAAGATTTTTGGCAAAGCCATCCAATTCAGATGATCATGCATTGTAGATTACTAGAAAAAGGTAAGAACCACTGGAGTTAAAAACAACAATAAGTACATTTAGCAGGGAGTCAATTAAGAAATGATTAGCTTAGTGTCTCTTCATCAATGCTTGCCAGTATGATTGCGGAAATCCTGGAACCCACCAAGGCAGTAGAACAACAAAGAGGGGAGTACAGTTTGCCGTTTGGGTTTGTCCCTGCTCTAACTTACCTCGCTTTCCTCAAGAAGGAACCATGCTTTCATATCACACAGTCGTGTGCCGCGTCCAAGTGGCAGCTAACAAAGCAGTGAGAACTGGGACCGACGGAAAACCTACGCCAGTTTCACGTCAGAACAAAAATGTATACTTCAAGGAAGGACGGTACGAACATCTTGATTGCTTTCAATTATAGAAATGACACTTTGCTTTCACTGCTCTCAAGAGGACCCCACGCAGCATCAAGGTGACAGGCATGTGTTCATTTTTTCAAGCATCTTCTAGGAACAAGGGCTTCTACAAAGTCGAGCATGTTTGTCATTTATGTAAGCAACTTATATGGGAATTCGTTTTTGCAGCATTTGTGCCTTGCCCGCGTATCCTTCCATTAAAAAGAGCCATGTTGAGCATTGAAAATGCTCTGGCCACTAAGTGTTGATTTCGTGGTGGATTATGCAAGAGCTTCTTAGCTTGAAGAGGCAGAGGAGTTATTTGTCATAGCACAGATCACTCCAAGAATAGCTGATTTCTGGGCAAGCATTCTCAGGAAGAAAATTGGATACATAAAGCACAATATAATTTTCTTCTACAGTAGATTGGAAGAGCTCATGTTGGTCAAATATGTTTATGCCTTTGCAAACTGCAAATCAGGTAAGAAATCCCACCTGCTCATTTCCCGCCTGCTGTTTGAGACAGTTTGTGTCTGTTTTTGATTACTTGACAATTAGAAACTGTCATTTTGTAACAACTCGTGTCTTATTTTGTAATAGTCCAAATGGGTTTTTCAGAAATCAGTTTAAGCCAGGTGCAAATTTCGTGCGAGCAAAGGGGGTTTTAAGCATATTTTGGGCCAAAATCCTGCCATTGAAATTTGGATTAAGGAAAAATGTGCTCAGGCATATTCACAGCAATCCACTGCCAAAATCAAATCTGAATTTGTTTCACACCAGTACATGCAAATTCTTAGAGGGCACACATCACCATGACGTGCTCTTGCATTAATCCTATCTGAAACTGCACATGGTTGAAAGGGTTTTGCACTTGCAACGCTTGTGGTGTGGAAATTCACTGACTTTAGTGCAAAAGGCACTGGCGAAAGATATTAAAGGTGCATTATGATTTGCATACAGTTAATGGTCGCAAACAATTGATGGGATTCCAACAGTCAAGAGGGAGTGATATCCACTTGCAAAGTGAAAGTTGTCCTTGAGGGATACCATGCACTTAGTTAATGCAGAAGGTAGGCATTTGAAATCACAAGCTGTGTCCTGCTGATGGATTTCTGCTGTCCCTTGTGTGGGCCCATCACTGTATTCACATCCCATATGATGGGATTCGCAGAAGAATTCCTGTCTTATTAATATAAATGATGCAGGATCTCTGTGAATCATACCGAATGGCCTTTTCCGCTGCAACAGATTAGTACATTTGTGGCAGAATGGGCTGCAACACTGCTGTGCAAATACTGCAGCAGTTTTATGACCCAATCTTTTTTTTAAAACTTTATTTACCAGTTTTCACAATATAACATCATATCGGCAAAATCTTGCCTATTTATACATATCAGTGTTGACACAGCTAATATCTGAAAAATAAATGTTGCCCGCTACATCTAGATTAACAGTCGAGTACATGTAAAGCACAAAATAAACCCATCAGTCCACATCACCCGACCTCCTCCGCCACTTGCAAGCTAATACACCGGCCTGAGCCAACTTGACGCGCCGATGTCCAATGGTCGAAACCTTTCCCCCCCTACTCAGCCCATCCCAGTGGGCACCAATCCATGCTCAGTTTGTGTGGCAGGTTGTGTCTGCACAGTTGCCGTGTAACGTTTCAACAGGCCCCAGATGTCTTTTGGGCGGTACGTGCTGGGCAGTGTGGTGGAGTACAGATCATAGTTGGTACTGCAGTATGCAAGACTGCTTAGCCAATCCTTTATTGCCGGTGCAGTCTTACGCCCCCATTTAAGTGCTATTTCCCTCTTAGCCAGAAGTAGTCCTATCGCTGCGAACCGCCGCACAGCCTTCGGGATGTTTTTTACGTAACCCAGCAGTGCGACCCCTGGTGTGGGTGCACTGTCCAAATCTATCATGTCTGCTAATGTCTGAATAATTGTGGCCCAGTAAGCTGTGATTTTACCACAATTCCAAGTGAGATGGGCAAAGTCAGCACGTGGGGAACTACATTTCAAGCAGCAATGAGACCTTTCAGGATCCAGCTTGTGTGCCATCACAGGGGCCATGTAGATTCTGCGCAAAAATTTAAAATGAATCAATTTGTGACGGATGTTTAGGGACACCTCCTTAGTCTGGCTACAGCACACCTCCCACTGATCATCTTGAATGGGGTGTACCAGGTCTGCCTCCCAGGTGGCTCTAAGCTCGGCATCGTTAACTGGTATCATAGCCGCACAAGCTCTGTACATTCTGGAGACAAGATGTTTCCCCTCGGCCCTATCTAAAACAGCAGAGAGGGGGGCAAATGAATCCGGTTCTAGGGGAAATCCAGGGACCACCGCCCTCAACACAGACCTCATGCGATTAAGTACAAACGTATACATGAAAGTGGCGCCATCGAATTTGGCACCTTCTGTGACAGAAAACACATGTCCATTTGTATACAAATCCCCAATTGTGTGCAAGTCAAATTTGGAAAGAGTGTATTTCACAATCGCTTCGCCTGTGATGGGAATCCATTTATGGTTGGGGATCGGAAAACCAGGGGAGTACAACACAGGGGAGCCCATAAGCCTAATCAACTTCTGCCAGGCCCAGCTAGTGGTGGAGACCATTTGGATGTCAGTAGGATCGCGTGGATAGCCCAGAGGAAGTATCATGTTAAGTGCATCTGGTAAAACCAGATCCGCCGCTGGACGCAAATATGGGATTCTAGCATCATGATGAAACCAGGAGTGCGCGTAGCTGCATTGTGCCACTAAGTAATATAAATGTAGGTTGGGGACCCCCAATCCTCCCCTAGCATAAGGGAGCGTCATCACCTCCCAACAGACCCTAGGTCTCCTGTCTCCCCACGTCAAGCGAATGAGATGCGTGCAAAGTGTCTAGAAAAACCGATTCGTGAGAGGGATAGGAATGTTTTTAAAGAGATATAGGAACTTGAGGAGGACGATCCTTTTGATCAGCGCTACCCGACCGGCGATGGAGAGTGGCCATTTATCAACCTGCGTCTCCAATTGATGAATAGCCTTACCATAATTCAATTGAATGATTTCAGAGGTGTTAAGGTGTATGTTGATCCCCAGGTATTTAACTGAGTCTGTAGTCCAAGCAAGAGGGAACTCACAATCCCATTGCACTGTACTGGAGGTTAAGGGAAAAACCACATATGACCCAATCTTTAATGCATCAGGCCACTAATTTATTTATGGTCGTGGTACATACATGCACTAATGTGGCTGTGTTGATATAAGCATCTCATACTAAGAGACACTGTCCAGTGGGGCAGCAAAGGTGAGGCAGTATGACAACCTATGAGCTCCCCAGGACCACCACTAAAAATTGAAAGAGATCATGACATCTTTGACCATGGAATAACTTTTCATTGGTGAGTGAACAACCAGAAATTGTCACATAGACACAAATATAGCATGTGTGTAACTCTATATATATATATATATATATATATATATATATACACATTTTTTCTTAAATGAGTACCCCATAACTCCTGTTCTATACTTCATTCCTAAAGTGCATAAAAACACCACCCCCATTCCGGGGAGACCCATAATCTCTGCCCATAAAAGCCTTTTAGAGCCCATGTCCAAGTATGTGGATTTTTTTTTTTACATGACCTTGTTTCACAGCTGCCATCATTTATCAAAGACACTGGACATTTTCTTATGAAATTACAATCTATCAATTGGGAAACTGACTGTTTATTCATTGTCATGGACATTACCTCGTTATACATGACCATCCATCATAGCGATGGCATTGAGGCAGTCAGGCAATTCTTGGGTCAACGTAGTATTCATTTGTATGAACAGAACCAGATGATTCTGAAAATGATTGAAATCTGTCTAATGAATAACTACTTTTTATTCAACAAGGAAGTATACCATCAACTCCGAGGAGCAGCGATGGGGGCATGCTTCTCCCCCAGCTATGCGTGTCTCCACGTTGGCTGGTGGGAGGAGCATGTCCTCAAAACCCACCACAAGACCTTGTATGATGCCCATGTACTCCACTGGTGGAGGTTCATTGATGGCGTTTGTGCAATATGGAAATACTCAGTTGAATCTGCAGAATTATTTGTGGAGGCCATTAATATCAATGCGCACAATTTAAATTTCACTGCACACATAAGTGCTGTCAGTGTGCAGTTTTTGGATGTTGATCTTTACATCAGGGATGGTACAGTGCAAACCAAACTCTATAGAAAGGTTACCGTGGGTAATAACATCCTGCACGACAATAGCTCCCACCCCAATCATTTAATCAGGAGCATCCCCTATGGGGAATTCTTACGAATCCGACGGATCTGTAGTTCTGAAGCGGACCTAGAAGCATGTCAAAGTGAAGCCTTTCAGCGGTTTATATCTCAAGGGTATAGAATCAAAGATCTTAAAACAGCACTGACCAAAGCTAATAGTCACACTAGGTAGGTGTGTCTTCATGGTAACCCCAGTGAAATCAGCCCATTCCTACTACCCCTATTGATGCAACTGATACTCCAGATGAAGTAAGATTGATAACCACTTACAGTAGACAGGAAAAGCAGATTAGGAAGATCACATACTTGAACTGGCAAATTGTCTTGACAGATATGACCCTGTCACAGACCTTGCCCAAGTTACCATCGCTGACATTTAGGCGTGCTCCCTCTATGAGGGATCCATTAGTGAAAATCAGCCCAGAAGTCAGTCTTTGTACTTCGTGGTTATCGCCCAGGACTGTTTTTTTTTAGTGTAGCTCCGGCAGGGCATGTAAATTTGGTGTTAACACCACAGAATATACCACGGCGATTGACTCTAGACCCAATAAGATTCAGGGCCATTACACCTGTCGAACCAACTTTGCAGTTTATGTATTGGAGTGTACCTGTTCACTTAGATATGTGGGGAGCACTAAGCTCCAGGTGTATAACAGGACACTCCAACACCTTCGCGCAGTGGTTAATTTTGATCCAAATTACCCAGTTGCCCGCCACTTAAAACGAGTCCACAATAACAACCTCAATGACCTGAGGTACTTTGTCATAGCGTCTAAATCCATTTGGGGTGGGAATAGGGAAAAACAGCTTCGACAACTTGAATCCCACTTCACCCTGCAGTTGGACACAAGGATGCCCAATGGGTTGAACACAGAGGAAGATTTACACAACTTCCTTTAATTTTGTAACAGTATCTCTGTATTGAAAGGTCATGCTGTTTTAGAGAGGTTGTTTTCCTTCCTCGCCCATGTAAATGTTTGCATCGTAATCTTTATTCTAATATATATATATATTCCCACGTATTCATCTATGAGTAAATATGCACTTGCACTTTATTGTGATATACTGGGCTTACCTGTGGTTTTATGTTTTTTTATGCCACTTATAATAGTGATTATTTATTCATATTCTTGCTTTTTGCACTTATGTTTGCACTAGCACTTCGATGCACTTTGGGGAGTGTGCAATATCGGTATATGAAGACTTGTTTACATCTATTTATTGAGAGGTTTTAACATCCATTTATCATGAGATGTTTTTAGACAATTTTTCCATAATGTATTGAATGTACAGGCGTTTTCAGATATGGCTATTTATCCATTGTGATTGATTTTAAATACACTGAGTATTTATTTAGATGCCGTTTGTAGCCTGTGTACCATGATTAGGAATTTGACAACCTCATTGAATCTCGCTGGGTTTATCATTGTTTATTGTACTCATGTTGTGAGTCTATAGAATGTCTAGTCTGTCATCCATTGCTATGATGTCCGTCATCCATTGCTATTGCTCAGTGGTGTTGCAGTATATTTTTTTCACAAAAGGTGTGTTTCACATTATTATTTAAAGGCATTGGTTCCGCCTGCGCGTCATGTGATCAAGACCGTGGCAACGCGGTCGAAACGCATAATGCTGGGCACTGGCCAGTAACTGACTGGAATGCTGTTGGAACTGGAAAGTTTCGTAGTGATTCTTCAAGTGGGGGCCCGAGAAAAACACGAGGTCCCAAAACGTCATTTTCTCCATGCAATTTCCCATTGGGATTTTAGACAGGACTACAGCCCGGACCACTAAATGGGATTAACCCAAATTTTGCAGAAAGCTAGATCTTGGTCCAGAAAGAGTGCTTTTTGGAATTTGGTGTAAATCTGTGCAGTAGTTTGGGAATTATTAAAGAAAGAACAATTTATTTATATCTAGAGGCGCGGATCCACCACAGAGGATCCACGGATCCACCGGTCAATAGCAATTCCATCGGCTTACCGCAACCTGAAAAAAGGTGCATCCTCCATTTTGTGAATTGGGACACTGTTCCCAGGCAGGCGGGGTGATAAAGTAGAAATAGGATATAAGGGGTCAGAATAGATGTATCCTGACCCCACGGGACTGATGAAGGGGTCTGTGAAGGACCCCTCGTGGAGAAGAAATTGTGCAAAACAAATTTGGTGCACACAAGGATCTGCAAATCCACTGGGTCACTCAGCACAGCCCCAGTGTGGATCCATGGCAGATCTGCGGATCCAGACCCCAATTAAAAAACACATACACCCACTCACAGACCCACACAGCCACTCACACACCCATTCACACTCACCCACCCACTTGCACACCCACTCACATACCCATACAGTCACTCGCACTCCCTCACAGATCCACAAAACCACTACTACACCCATACAGCCACTCACACACCCACAAAACCACTGCCACACCCACTGACAGCCCCACACAGCCACTCACACACCCATTCACACTCTCAAATGCACTCCCACACAACCATTCAGACCCATACAGCCACTCACACACTCACTTGCACACCCACACAGCTACTCACACACCCATACATCCATTCACACACCCATTCAGATCCACAAATCCACTACCACACCCACTCACAGTCATTCACACACCCACTTGACACCCCATTCAGCCACTCACACACACCCACTCATGGACCCGCAAAACCATTACCACACCCACTCACTTACCCACACAGCCACTCTCACACCCATTCACATACTCACACACCCATGTGTACACCCACACAACCACTCACACGCCATACAACCACTTACTCACCCACTCGCAGACCCACAACACCAATATCACACCCACTAACAGACCCACACAGTCACTCATACACCGACTCACAGAGATTTTTCTCAGCATTGCTTCTGCACACCAGAAGGTGGTGTGAAGCTGCTCCTCGTCAATCACCCCACACTTGCAGTGAGGTCAGAGCCACATATAGGGGCCACCCACCTGAGCTGAATTTAGTTTCTTTCTTTACTCGCGCGGAGCTTAATAATAGATCAGATGTGACAGTGTGCAGATCTCTAAATAGTGACCTTTTTACAGATGGATAAAAGAGTTAATTCCACAGAGCAGGGGTGTGGGAGGCAGTGAGGAAACTGTGGCTGGACAGAGTATTCACCGGAAAGAAGGTTACCGTAGGTAAGTAACTTGTTCTTCTGATGGATACTTCTAACTGAAGATTCCTCACATAGTGAATGGATACCAAAGCAATATCTTCTAAGGAGGTGGGTCTGTGGAATAGCTCAGACCAAAATGTTCTGCAGAACCAAACAGGCAAGTGCCCTTCCTGCCAGATCTGGCTATCAACACAATAATGCTACATAAACATATGAATTGACACCCACATCACATGACAGAACTGGTACTTTGCATGCCATGCAAAAGCAATAGAGGCAGCCAAGGCTCTGGTCTAATGTGGCCTCAGACCTTCAGGAGGCTGCTGCTTGATCAGTGCATAGCAAATCTTAATACAGAGGACTATCCAAATTGATGTGGTTCTTTTCTGCACTGCCTACCCTTCTTTGCCCCAACGACCACCACAAACATGATCATCCACTCAAAAGCTTTTGAGGTCCAAGTGGTGAAGCTTCTTCTCCTATTTTTAGGGGTGAAGTGGAGCAAAGAAGGCCAAAAGGGTGTTGGGTTGTCAGATATAACAAGAAATCATAACCTTTGGTAGAAAGTGAGTTATAGTTACTTCCATCAACTATAACTGGTTAATGCCAGCGCTTTTTCTAGTTTAAATTGTAATGTTTTTTTTCAGTGAATTTCTCAGGTTTTTTTCAAATGTAAAGTAAGATGACATAACAATACCCAGCTATAATTTCACTTTAACCTTTGGTTTATTCAGTGAAATTCTAGGTTTAAAAAAAATAAAGTCATAACTAGGCCTACCCAAGTAGCAGTCAGACCCCTGTTCAGCCATGTGCATTATTGACGAGATATGTATTTGTACTACACAATGGCCACTGTGTAGTTATAGTTAAGACTGAGTTTCCATAGGATATGTATTTTTTGTTTTGATGATTATGTTGGTGCAGTTTGAAAAATCTTCACAAAACCTTTAAAAAAAAGTTAATCCACTTCAGCTTCATTCTGGAAAGATTTGGAGTAATCTGTCAAGAGTAACGCAACGGAATTACACCAAATTTGGCAGAAATCTAGATCTTTACCTAGAAAGCACACTGTTTGTGATTTGGTGTTAATCCGCTCAGTATCTGAGAAATTAAGGTTCCAATATATATATCTATAAATAATGATCTGGTTGGCTGCTGACAGAAAAAAAGATGTTTGGCAGCCAATCCATGACTCGGGGACTCAGTATCCATGTTGTAGGAAGAAAAAAAGGACAAACTTATAAATGACCAGGGGTAGAGATATACCCCGGGCCCCTTTGTGCATCCCTGAGGGACGGTTTGTCTAAGGCCAAATCAATTTTGTTTATGGCTGCCCCCCTGCAAATGTTTTTAAACAAAAAGTTGTCCGACTCTTTGCAATTATATTCACCCAGAGTGACACACATCCCGGGGAGTTTGCACAGTTGTTTAAAAAGAGAAAATATGTAGGGAAGGAGCATGCGTTTGGTCCCCTCCCCAAGGTACAAGAAGCCCCTGGGGGGCTCCTCCTCCCTGAGATTGCCACGAGTTGTAAAAAATCCCAGGACCTCAAAGGAAACCCCCAAATTGCGTGGCCTTAAACCCCCCCCCCCCACCCACTGTGACCGGGGGAGCAGGACACTCACTGCAACACCCAGTCTGTATGGAGCGGGCAGGAAGGGTGCAGCTCCCATGCCAACCAGAGTGTGGTGCAGGCAGGGAGCCAACTGGGTAGTACAAGAGAGAGGGCTCTCCGCACTGCCAGTAATTTTTGTTAAAAAGAAAAACAAGGCTGGGACCAAGGCTTTCAAAACAGTATAGAAAAATGGTGCAGCCAAGCAGGAGTGGGCTCCTCATGCTATTATGTGGTCACATCAAAGGCCCGGGTAGAAACACCACCATTTTACATGCTCACTTTTTTAAGTTGCCTTCTTTCTCAAACACAATGACATTTGACCCACATTCGTTTGCGTGCCTTTCCAGGATAATATTCTCTGAAACCAGCATGGCTAACATTTACACTTCATAGGCACATTGTCAAATACCTTGAACATTCTGTACAAGGGCTAAGTTCACTACACAAAATGTTATTTGTTATTGTCCATTTGACGACAGAGCTATCACAATGGAATAAACAATAGCGACCTGACTGGGGCTTCGGCATAGCAACAAAGATGAGTTTATTATATAAACGGCATTACTCCCTTGTTTAGAAAGAGGAGCATTTCGCTGGCAATCAGAGGTCGCCCCATGCGGAATTCCAGCCCAGATGATTCCTATTTATCTAATGCGAGGGATGCTGCCTAGCTCTCTATCAAGATGGGGAGCCTGATGACAGTTTCCCACAGGTAACGAGGAGTTTAGATCACCCTACAGGGATTTGGCAAATTCACTCTCACCCTAGGCACACTAGGTTAGGAAGCGCTAGGTAGGAGTACAAAATATTATAGTACTTATATGCAAGCATATCTTCTCTGTAATAACAAAACAGGTGAACTGTGTATCTTTTTCACAATTCTCCTTAACTTAACATTATTCTGGTTCTTTCTATTGATTATTGCAGCGCACATATTTTACTCAAAAATCACAATGCTTATATAAATATTGAAACTGTATGTTTTGTATTTCATGTGTATATCCTTGGGTATACATGAGTAACCAAACGTAAAGATTTCTAGATCTTGTAACCACGATTTCCTTTGGGAGTCAGGACTGCCATGCTCTAAGGTTGCACAATCCATTTGTTACCTTGTCAGGTTTGGAGTACAGATGATGGAGTGTGAGCTAGAAGGACTAAGGCCACCATATCCTGATGGTGTGCGTGGAGTCTGTCTCGCACAGCTCTGATGATTATGTTGTCCAACAAACGCACAGTTTTTTCTGAGAAAGTATACGCCGTACGACAACACTGCAAAAAATAAAAATTGACTACAGCGCCCCAGGTGGGACCGGGACACCCATAATAAAACAAAAAAGAAAATTTGTTGTGGTCCCATAATGACCTGCGTCGGCTTCGTTTAGAAAATTGTCCATATAATTGGGCCCCAAGGAGAGGGTAGGAGCACTATCAACGATCTATAAAAACACAGTAAGTCTCTTGGTTCATGGAATTTATGACCCTGGGAGACCTTGCTATCCTTTTTTAGGCATTCTGATCTGGAGCTGTGTGCTCTTCAGCTGGAGTGCCAGGACCACTTGTGTTGGGATTTATGGGCCCATTTTATGGCCTGAAGTGTGTTAAACAAAGACTCAGACACATTTTATGGTTGTTATGAATATGAAAGCATTATTTGAAATATTTTTTGTGATTATTATTGAGCCATGCGATGTGTGTATTTATAAGGCATACATTGGATTATAGTTATTGTTAAATTATTGCGGTTACCTTTTGACAAAGCCAATAGGTCTGCTTCATACACATTGATGTGCTGATTCCCTGATAAATCCTATAGGTCTGCCTTTTAAATGTTGGAGCTATAACCCTTTGACAAAGCCAGTGGGTCTGCCTTCCTTAAAACTGCAGCCTTAAAGTTAGTATACATAAAAAATAAAACGTAGAAATTCACTGTAAAAAACAAAGGATACAGTGATGGTACAGGTGGGTATAGTAATAATCTCTTACTTTACATCAAGAATACCTAAGACGTTTACTAAAAAAAACAAAGATTAAAGTGATGTCATATTTAGGTGAAAATGTCTGATAAAAAGAAACATTTTAAACTTTAAAAACTACTGCAAATCACCATTCAAAGCTACCGGAAGTAACTATGACTCACGCTATACTCATGCACTGCTTATGAGCTCACATACTACATCACTCATGACATGTTCTACAACATAATTGATAACATCACTGATAACATCTGAAATAACAGCATTGACAACAACACTGTGCATGACGGGGTGTGAGTTGTATTTTCTTTAGTTAACTATGACAGGTAAATTTCAGTGGTTTTTAGAGTTTAAAATGTACATTTTAACTGACAATTTAATCTAACTATAACATATATAATATATATAGATATATACAGATATGACATACTTGACAAGATTTCCTTCCTTTTTGTTACAGAGAAATAAAAAGAGGTTAAAAATAAATACTGCGTCTGTGGGAGGTTCAGTTAAATAGAGAATTCATCCCATCACTGTATTCATTCATGCGCTCTTTTCATGAGTTATGAATGAATAGCTCTCAGGATTGGCAGATCTGCGAGTAACTGTCAACAAGACACTGAAAAATACCTCTTTAAATGACTGAACCAACAGTTTAAGGCTTGCTGCCTTTATAGCTAAGTGTTCACAGTACCAATAGGCTTTTTTAGGTTTCGCATGCACAGTGCTTGAGCTGTGCTTGCGAAATCTATTGTATAAAAAATATGTTTATTAAAAGCGGCTCAGAGCCCACTCATTACTTGCCTTTTTTTACCATTGGTTGGCTCCTAAGTCACTCTTGTTTCCTTGCTTCCTATTGGTCAGCAGATGGTCCTAACCTCAGCTTCCTATTGCACTTTGGATTCTTCGTCCATGCCGCAGAGCATGGACCAAGTACTACTTCCTGTGGCCAGTGTCCTTTTACTGACCAGCAGGTACTCTTGTTTTATTTACTTGTGCACATGCACTGAGAGTGCATGTGTCTGCATTCTTTCTCCTTAAGCTCCGCCTTCCTCTCGCTCTCCATTGAGTTTTGATCCACGACCCACCCTCCTCAATTTCTCTATTGCGTTCTGGCCTACCCTTACCAGTCTGTGGCCCTTTCGCTCACCTCTTCTCTCCTCTTCATCCACCTGCCCTCTTGCCTTCATTATAATCTGCTCTCCATTTCACCCATCTCTCTCCGCTGATGCACTGCTTCCTAAATTCTTCCCCCCTCACTAGTCAGGCTCTTTTCATCCTTTTGCCTCTCTCCAATTGCCAGTTTTTGTTCTCCATTTGTTAGCCTGCTGTCGCCCTTTCTCTCCTCTTCATTCATCTGCCCTCTCTCCCTCATTAGTATGTGCTCTCTACTTCACCAGCCTATCCCCTCTCCCTCACCAGTTCCTGCATACTGCTCTTATTTCCATTGGTCCAAACTCTATTTGTTTCCTAATTAGTCCCTGCTCTCCATTTTACATGTCTGACCCTAATTCCCCTCATTAGTTTGTGCTCTGCTTTCACCGGCTAGTCTACTCTCCCCTCACTAGTGTCTGCTTGCTCATATTTTCCTCCCCTATGTACTCTCCCCTCACTTGTTTCTGCTGATCTTTTCAGCAGTATGTTCACTGTTCTAAAACTCGTCCCTGTTCTTCTATTCTTCTGTTCCGCTATGCTTGGTTCTCGCCGTCTTTCCTTCGCTCACAATGTAGATTTATTTCTGAACAGAACACCCACCGCAGCCATGGCCTTGAAGCAAAAATCACAGCCCCATACCTACACATGCCTAGCTCACTGCTTCTCAGTTCCCTAGAAATATGGAAGCACTATGATGCTAATGGTAAGCGCTACACTGAGGCACACCAGTTCGCGGGCTCTGTGTGAAGGGAGTTCATATTTAACAGAGAGTTTTGTGACACCCAGGCGCGCAACACCCATTGGACAGAACGGGTTTCAGTCCCCTATCCCCTTTCCCTCCCTGCCCATCAGCTGCCGTCGGCTGGGCTTCCCGGGCTGGGGTTGGTGCCTGCCAGCCTGACCAAGTAGGGTGACAAACCCATGCATAAATGTAATGGACTGTCGGTGATTTGGTCTTACATCCGTTGTGTTTGATGATCCCTTTTACGGACGCCTTTGGTCCGTAATTTTGGACATTGGGGAACATCACTGTTCCCCTGCGAGAAGCCTCAGTTCCCTGATGGCACCGCCTCACACTCATCCTCTGAGCACAAGAGCAGCTGCACCCCGCCCAATTTCATACTGTATGCCGGCTGATTGTCACATACAGAATGACAATGGGCCAGTCTGGGCTGTTAAAGCATGTGGTGAGCCTCCTCCTGTCTCAGTTTAAGGCTGGGCATTGTGTTTTAACCATACATAAAGATGGAAGAAATGTACAGAATCCAGTTCTTGAAAAGAAGCCAGTGAAAGAAGTTAAAAAGAAGGGGTCATGGGTCTTTCACAGTCTCATCATTTTAAAACTGAAGCATTTTTAATATTATATACAAGGAAGCCATAGTTGCTGCTTTTTTATTTTTTGCTACTAACAACCATTGGCAAAGCCAATAGTCCTGGCTTGCTTTAGATGTGAAGTATTATATATCTGGATGCAATAACAGAAGTAGCAGAATACCAGTCGGGCAGCACTCTATGCTAAGTACAAATTTTTAGCTAACATGTTTTAAGCCACGCCCTTAATTACATCGGACGCGCCCTTTGGAGAGACCACCAAGTTTTTTCAACCTACTTAAAGCCCTGGAAACAACACCATGTCACATTCACCTCAGGTCCCGGCAGTGGGCATCATGCATGACTTCCAAGTTTTCAGATTGCCTATGTGCAGGGGCATAGTGAACCCTCCCCCGCCTCACCCCTTGCTTTGGGAAAAAATGCAAGGGTGAAGTTCTTGATGGCCCTCTTCTGTCTGCAACTCTGCAGACAAAGGCTCAGCTCATAATTAATTTGAAAAGGTGGGTGAGTAAGTAAGTGAAGGAAAGGATAAATGGCTGGATGGATTAGTTAAAGGATGAATGGATCAGTGAAAGGGTGAATGGATGGATAATGAGAGAAAGGATAGATGAATGAGTGAGTGGAAGGATGCATGAGAGAAAGGGTAAGTAAATAAATAGATGTATGGGTGGAATGGTGGATGTATGGGTGGAATGGTGGATGTATGGGTGGAATGGTGGATGTATGGTTAAAAGGGCGGATGGATGGGCAAAAGGGTGAATGGATGGGTACAAGGGTGAATGGATGGGTACAAGGGTGAATGGATGGGTACAAGGGTGAATGGATGGGTAAAAGGGTGAATGGATGGGTAAAAGGGTGAATGGATGGGTAAAAGAGTGGATGGATGGGTAAAAGGGTAGATGGACGAGAGAAAGGATTGATGAATTGATAAGTGAAAGTGTGAATGGATGGATGAGTGAGAGGGTGGATGTAAGGATGGATGAGTGAGTGAAAGGGAGGGTAGATAGGCAAAAGGATGGATGGATAAGTGAAAGAGTGGATGGATGAGAGAAAGGATGGATGAATGAGTGATAAGGTCAATCGATGGATTCATGAGTGGATGAATTGTTGGGTGAATGGATGAAAGGATGGCTAAGTGAAAGGGGATGGAGAGAGAAAGGGAGGTTGGATGGATGAGTGAAAGTATGGATGGATGATTGACAGAATGGAGGGGCGAATGGGTGTATGGATGAGTGAAAAGAAGGATGTAAGGATGGATGAGTGAAACAATGCATAGATGAGTGAAAGGGAGGGTGAAGAGCTGAAAGAAAAGATGGATGGATGAGTGAAATGGTGAATGGATGGACGAATGGACAGATGAGTGACTGGGTGGATGGATGGATGAGTAAATGAAAGGATGGCTGAGAGGGTAAGTGGTAGGATGGATGAGTGAATGGATGGATGGGTGAAAGGATAGATGGGGTGAAAGGATGAATGCATGATGGACGAATGAGTAAAAGGGTGGATGGAGGGATGGATGGGTGAAATGATGGATGGAAGGATAGATAGGTTTGAAAATGGTTGAATAGGTTTGGATATGGATGGGCACACAGATGGAAGGACAGAATGAATGGTGATAGACTGGATAATGGATCCCACCATCCCAAAGCAACACATGACATCAGGCAGCAAGCGCCGAGCTCTGGCTTGAAATGCTCCTTCTGCCTTCCAAAAAGCAGAAACAAATTTCTTGAGAGGCGCCGTAGTACCACAAGAGACGTTCCGCTGTTGTGCCACTGGGCGGCGTTGCTCTCATGCCACCGGAAAACAGCGCAAGCAGCCCTCCACCTGCCCCGAGGCCATGAGAGATGCATGAGGGCACAACTCTGTGCAGCCCTCCTGCGGGGAAAGGCATGCAAGACAACATAACCTGCACATGCAGACAACAGCACTGACGTGACTCGAGTCTCTTCCACCACAATTTTTTTCTTTTAAAATTTTGCACCCGAAAATGTTTGCGCCTGGGGCAACCACTCCTGTGGCCCCGCCCACGATACACCACTGCCTACCAGCATGGATGACATCTGACTCTTACACCTTGTAGCCCTCAATGTCTTAAGTAACATTTCCTATACATTGACTTTCATATTTATGAGTCAGTCTCTTTATAATATGTGTGTGATGTAACGTACTCCGACACCCTTCCGTACATACTTCCGATAAGTAGCACTATAAAAGTAATTAAATACACATGAGAGAGGGTCTCTGTGAAGATGAGGGGCACCTTTGGATGGTGATTTGATTTGATTTGGTAGCGAGGCCGGACTGGTCATACCCACATTGGGGGTTTCCCTGGGAGGCTGAAAGGGTGGGGTGTTGTTACTGGGGGCTGGCACTGCAAAGGTCCTTGTAGATCTAGCAGTTTTCAGACAACAATAAAAGTGTCATGACAACTCTGGTGACTAATGTACCTGCTGGAGAGAGATGGAAGTTGTGTTTAGTGGCAGTTTTGAATCATCTAACGAAGGTTAATATGCCTGCTGCAATGAATGTGTTCCATGCATATCAAAGAACAGTATTTTATGTGCAGAGCTCAGTGGGTTACTGCTTTTGTCACTGAGATTCTTTTGTTACTATGCAGTTCTTAAGTTAAATATGTAATCTAGCACAGTGAGCTATGAAGTGCCATAAAAGAGCTGCATCCAGGTTGCATAGTACAGGTTACAAAGTTATGTTTTCTTCCCAGTTTTTCATTATCTTGATGTTGCTAAAAAAGAGTTGATTTGGGTAGTCATAAATTCTTATCATTAAACTCAACACTAACTACTGTGTTTTGTTCTGAATCCTTATTTTGAACTTCTTCAGACCCTGTAGTGGCATCAAAGGTTGATTCCTTTACCCATGCTTAGCTCCACAACAGCTACCTATTTGCTGCCTAGTGGCTAGGTAGGGGGAATTGAATGTAAAAAATACATGACTTTTAAAGCTCTGTTGATTTTCTGATCCTTTCACTTAGAGAAGGGCTACTGGGTGCAGTGTGATGAGTGTCAACTGGAAAACTAGGTCAACATCTCTTACCCTTGGTAATCCCAGATTGACACCCATCTGTGATGTGGAGGTATCATCTATAATAAAGCTTGTGTGCTCAGTTTCTATCCTTAATGTATGTTATTATAGCAAATCCTATCAAACATGGGTTGTGTTTCTTGCAAAGGGACTACCCAAGCATTTCAAATTCAAAAATATTTGGTGGGAGTTGTCACAAAGTACCAATTAATATGTATTCAACATTCTTTGTACTATAGAGCTAGGATATGTGGCAGCTTCCCCCAAACAGCTACAAAGCTGTTTATTATACTAACACCATATTCAGAAAATAACATAAAAGTATTGTATGCAGGTAAATGAAGCATGAACAGAGCAGTAACTAAATGAATGTGCTTGAACTGCATTATTTGCTCCAATTTTTAAAACTTTCCTTTAGTGGAAGGATGGTGAAATATCTTGTAAAAGATTGTTTTAAGACTAGTTAGGTTGACATAACTGGCCCAGAGTGTTTGAAGTGTACGATTTGCCCGAGATTGTAAAAATAGATGTAAAATAGAATCTGGTGTTTCACAATTTACCAGGTTTACTGCCCTAATGTGTATTAAAATAGCACATTTGTCATTCACTGTGCTACAGTTCCTTGAGATCCCCCAAATCATGCTATGGCGAGAATAATACTTACCCTGTGTGCTTTAAAATTCACTATTTGCCACATGTAGTCTCAAAGAATGACTCGGTGTTTTACGCACTACATCGGAAAATCGAAGGGAGCCCCCACAAGTAATTTTGATTCGGCTCTTATTATTTCTTATCCATGTGTTAGCCTCCCCCTCCCAAAGTTTGAGTCTAGTTGCGCCACTGGCGTCACCCGTCAGTAGACATTCAATAGAAATGCCCTTATCACTGTGGTGTACTGTGGCTGTTGCAAAGTTTTAAAAATGTAGTTTTTTTTTATCCAGTGCCAATATCTCCTGTATAATAGCGTTGGCTCGCCTTCAGACATTGCATGCACGTATATTAAAGTTGCGCAGTACTTTCAGGGGCGCATTTTGGGTGAAAATTAAGTTTTTCTGAACACAGCAGGTGGGTCCCTTTTATTTCAATGTGGTCTCGAATATACCCTCCGGGCCAACACATACAGGAACAGAAAACATGCAACCATGTTTTGATACAAACATAGTGTCGTGAGGTACAGCGTCATGTACCTGATTTTGGAAATAAGAGTAAGCCTGAAGACACTGAACGATGCTTCAACTTTCAAGAAATCTTGTGTCGGTCCAAAAACAACTTTTTGGCTGTGGAGATTGGCATGTTTGTGAATGTATTTGGTCTATTTAAATGCGGTGTCACTGCACCTTTGGAATACTCGTAAATTTAGACACCACCAGACACTGGGTACAGGGCACGATATTCAATGTGAAAATGTTCCCATAACTGGTAACTCACTTCTTTCATACGAACAGTAGAAATTCGATGGCTTTTGGGTTAATGCACCTGCTGGAGCGCCCAGAGAGAGAGAGAGTGCATCTCTATATAGACAAGGCCGTCTCAGAGCGCTGCCTTTGGCGATTCTGGGTGGAAAAGAGGGAGGGAGAGCCCAAGCAGGTTTTACAGAAGTACAAAGATGGTCTCGGACAATATGGGTCTTATTTGTATCTTAACAACACAAAACACGGATATTTAAAGACTAGAAGTGTTTTAAGGTCCTGTAAATCGTGAAAAAAAATCAAAATGGCTACAGTGTATTTCGAGAACACCTGCGTCGGACCAACTAAGCAAGAGCGACTAGTCAGTGTGTTAATGCACAGCCACATCGAGCTCCATGCTCATGGAATTAGTTGGTTCATATAGCGCTAGCCTGCGGTCCATAACAGGGTGCAATGAAACAACACATATCTCAACAGAAAAGAGGGCAGTCATGCACGGAGACAGGGACACATTCAGGTCGCCCACAATGGTGCCTTCTGCTGGCGTGCAGTGCTGGCTCTCGGCGCTGTAGGCACACACCCTGGAATCGGACCAACACAAAAAATCTCATGTTCAAAAGCTCGATTTCTCAGGTGCCTTTCGTTGGTGGCAACTCCAGTTGCACATGGATTCCATTGGACCCAGTTGCTAGTTTTGGATGCTACGAGTACGCGCTGGACTGCTATGAAGGAATAACATTTGATCCTAGTTGTATATTGTAATTTGTTTCTGGTTCGTGGTGGTGTCTGTCCAAGTTTTATTTTGACCAGCACACACATATGGTCAAATACACACAGAAACGCCACAGCTGGGTCCAGAGGAAACCATTTGCAAGTTGTCAGCCCGAATTTCCTCCAGGGATGCCTTTTTAATAGGTAAAGGGAAAAAAGCAAGGCTGTAGTGGCCACCAATCCTTTGAGAACACTGTAATGACCGACTAGCTAAATAAGGCAGCAGGGTGGGTTGTCACACCTACTGCCGGTTGTATGACTGAACACAGGAAAATAGGTCTCAAGCCTTAACCACGCATTTTTTACTACACATTTTTTTTATGTGTATGTTTTTACAACAGGTGCCATTATCACACATTGTTTATTCACTTGAAAACAATGTATTTGTGGGGGAGACCCCCACGCACTCCAACTTACCTTAAATGAGTGGTAAAGGTATCCGTTGTTAAAACATACACGTTGTAACAACATGCATGCCTAAAAATGCTTGGTAATGTCACAACGTGGTAAAAACCTCGTGTAAAGGCTGTTTCCCCTGCTGTCGAGTCGCAGGTCACTGATTCTAGGCACGTTGAGCCTAATTTTATCCTCACTAGGGCTCAGCCAGTGACATAGCTAGACCTTTTGCCACCCGTGGCCACATGTAAGACCAAGGGGGGGGGGTGCTGGCGATTCCTGCGTTTGCCGCCCTGCGACGTCCGCAATTAAGAGCAGGGGGAGGCCACCGCCCCCAAAACTTCATGCCGCCCAGGGCAGTCCGCCCCCTCCTTGCTACGCCACTGGGTGCAGCTTAGTAAACTGGGCAGTAGTAACAACTGTTGCCCATAGTGCTATGAAGCCATAACAATGTTCTATCTAGCAATAGTGAAGTAACAAAAATAATGTATACTTTTTAAAGCCTTTCATGAACAGAAGTCTTGTGACAGTGGAAAGGCTTAGGGACAATATCCTCTAACTGTTAAAAAAAAAAGTAAGAGTACATGCCCGCCTAATATAAAAGTGGAGACCTTCACCCAGTAGCCTAGCCAGTGTGTCTTGGGCCCTAGTGCAGGGAAAGAAACGCCCCCCCCCCCCGCCGTTGTTCGAATGACAATATACAACAATAGAGTCCAGTAGGCTGACCAGGGCTCCGGGCCCTGGGACCACAGCACCTGGAATAGCAATGCTCCTGCTTCTCCCTCTGCAGCTCGTCGAAACATGCACAGTTTCGAGCCATTTCACATCAATACCAATTCTTTTTGTAATTTGTTTTTTGTCCTATTCTTGGCATGGTTCCACCCCCCCCCCCACCCGACAGTAAAACCTATTGTGCAGTGAATGTCTATGCACTCTCACCCCTCCAAGCCCCCATCCTCCGACTTCTCTGGTGCTGACACAGTGTGTCCCAAGTCCCCGCGAGACACAGCAGGCTTTCTGGTTCTTACGGTTTGAAATCAGTACTAAGTGAATTAAAAAGCACTCTCTCTTCTACTTACTATACCCATCTTTTCCTCACAGTGAGTGGTTCCTACTTTTTGCTTTTCGTACCGTTAAGCATTCTCTTAAACCTCCTTGTGCTCCTCTCCCCCACTTAGAGCCTGCGTTCCCCCCTTTTGCTGCGTCGCTCCCCTCAGCAGCAGCATTCACTAAACTGTGCTTTTTAGGTTTCATCTACACAGTGCTTGTGCTTGCAAAATCTCTTGTAAATAAAACAAGCATTGGGAAAGCCAACAGGGTTTGCCTATGCAAGATGTATTGGCTTTCTCAATGTTTTTTTTTTACATGTTGCACAGCAGCACGAACTATTGTGCAACATGCCTTAAGGTAAAAAAAACCATACGCTATGTAATGGCAAAATTGCTGTAAGTGCAGCCACCAAAATATTGAGCAGAATATAAAACTAAAAACGAATACATGCTTTGATCTATGTTAAAAAAAAACCAGCTCATATAAATGAGGGGCTCGTGACCCCTTTGTGTATTTTAAAAAGCAATTCCCCATCAATACCCAATTTTTTTTTTGTAAACAATTTTTTTAAAAGTTTTCTGACAGTCAGTGCAGTGGTATAGCAGTGCGAATGCAACTTCATTCATCTACCCCTTATTGCATTTTAGAAGAGAAAACCTCACAAAGGTAACGCATCCAGTTGTATATATCCGCATCATGATTCAAAATGCCCACTACCAGGCGTTCATAACTTACATAATATCAGTAAACTGTGTGCTTTTGCGTACTTTAGCTTTACACCTAATAAATAGTTATCCGAACTTATCCCAACTGTACCCCCCACCCTGCCCTCCCACCTAGGCGTGTCACATTAGTCACCTATCTACCTAGCCAAATGAATAGCATGTCACTCCCAATTTGTGAGTCTCTGGAGCAAACTCAATGGTCTTCTGCCCACTTCCCCATCAATATCCTATATATGGATAAATAAAATCTAATAGAAAACAGAAGGAGATAATTAGGTTTTTTCAATGAAATATGAATCGTATATATATTATGATGTGGCTTCTGAATGGAAGAAGCAGGAGTGATATTGTCTTTGTCCTTGAGATTTCAACAGACCGTGAGGGAATACGGAAAACAGGAGCCCCATGGCATTTTGGCAAGAAAATTATCTGGATGAGGACAGAGAGGTCCCTCCAAGTGAAAAGCAACATAATAGAAAGACCTGTATAATGAATATACCATAACATTGATATTACAAGGTAGGACTATAAGGGAACTACATACAAGAACGTGAAGAGCAGTGGGTTACCAGACACTTGGAACTAATAAATATATGTCTATATCCCCCATGTAGAGTTGTGTTCTGACAATACATGGAAAGCAAAAAAGAGAGACATTATTTCCCACTTGAGACAACTGAGTGCTATAAAATTCTCAGATATTGAAAAGAAGGGGATTAGACAGTGAGTAAGTCTACCTGTTGCAATGTCTTATTTTTCAGTGTACTTAAACTCATCAAACTAGAGTCATTAAACAAGGATATATTTCTCTGCAGAGAATAATACCACAATATCCATTCCGAATGGATATGAAAACCAAATAAGGGTATTAAGAAAGAAATAGGTCGTAAGGTATGAAATATACATTTTATAAAAACGCTTGGGCCTAAGGCAATGATGAAAAGTAAATAATTGGGAGAAACTTTATTAGAGAAAGGTTTTTTATACAAGAAAAGGGAATGAAAAAGGAATTTAGTGCCTTTCTTAATGAACTTATTTACAATTCTATCATGAATACTGACTGTTGGAAGCAATGGTTATATGCAAGAATGTGAAACGAGAAGAATGTGAATGAATATAGGGGTACTGTATGTAATAGGCGAACTAGCTAGAAACTTTTGTAACACTGAGCCTGCTTATGTAAATGTGCTTATTGTAATGTATTTTTGCATATATATATATTTTTATTTTTTTAGAAAAACCTTTGTTTTAAAATATCATGTCCTGAGGAAGGTGGGGTGAATCAAGTTATATCCACTGAAACGCTGTGTCCACAACTTGTGATATAAATATGTAATGTTCAAGAGATTTGATGACCGTTAACCTTGTGTTTTTTTAAATCAGAGATTTTTTGTCTTCATACTAAACAAATGTATTCTATAAAATATTGAGATGTACTGGTGATATCCTTATAGACATATATATATATGGGTTTCAAGATGTTTTTATTGTGATGTAATGATGAATATAGTACATTTTTAACTTTGAACATGAAAGTGTTTATTTATCTTGAATACATTAGAAATGTTTGCATATAACAGTGTTCAGTGTCTAGATAGTGGAGTAGTTGAGAGTGAAAGGGTGATTGGTATTCAGTCATACATAAAAAACATAAGTCAGTGTATGGGACTGATAGAAAGAGTGAGTAACACAAAAAGAATGTACACATTGCACTGTTGCTAGGTTTTAGGCAATGTGTTGCTAGAGAATCCTAATTCTGCCTTGGTGATATCAAGGTTCGGTACAGATATTACATGAGCACAGAAGCAATCAACTAGGGCAGAAAGTTCAATTCTTGTAGTAAGTGATTTATCCTCTACACTTGGAATTAACTGCACAGGAACCCATATATAGAGGCTCTGATGCTTGTTCAAATCAATATTCTTGCACCCAAGGTAGACAGTAAAGCAATCATTCTGTCATGAGATTATTTATATGTTTCAAACTATTTAGGTATGCCAAAATAATAACAACTCCTCTCTGAGGAATAGCCTACAGCACTTCAGAGACTCACATCTTTTTCTGTTAGGTGGCTGCTATGTGTTCGGCCACAGAAAGATTGCAAATTCTCTTTATGCATCAATCCATTTAGCTACTTTTACTAGATTGTAACAATCTTGTTAAATCTTGTTAGAAGCTGATTCCCTGACGCATGATAAAATAGAGATAATTTTGATCTTTAAATAAAAAAAGCAAACCAAATAGGGTAAACGTGTAGTGCAGTAATGTTCTTTCGCTCTACATATAAAATGTTATGCTCTTGTGTTTGCTACACTATGACACTTAGCTATGAGAAGTTTAAACTAGTGTAGTCTGACTTTAATAGGGATCTTTTGCTGTTGTCTAGTCCGACTTGTTGAATTGTAAACATAATCACTGTAGCATCATATACTGCCACACCGATAAACTATCGTAACACATGGAACCAAAATATAGTTAGGTCTTCATTTAGAAGTGAAAAAATACCTCCCACCTCTTAGTTCTGAGAACTTGGAACAATATCCCTTTACACAACCAGCATTCAACCTCATTCCTTCAGTTCAGAAGTGAAGCAAAGTCCCATCTTCAAGCATAAATTAATCAACCATTGATTTGGATCAGCACCGCTCCCCTGGCCAGTGGTAAAAACTATCCTTCCTTCCTTCCCTCACTTACTTAGTAAACAAACTTAAATAATGTCCCTTCTAAGAACCAACAAGTTATTTTACCTTATTGCCATGTGCTCTCCATGGCCCCTCAGGTTGGTTTGTGTGGTTGACCTACCAATATCCATTGTTCAATGAATGTTAACAGGTGGCAGCAGGCATCTTAATTTGTCTTGTGTGAGAAGTTCACCCAGGCCTGTGTTTTTTATTGCATTTTAGCTCTTGCAGTTTTACTTTTCCCTTCATAAATCCAGGAGTACAGCTCCAGAATTCAATGAAAATACTGGATTAAACACACCTACCTAGCTAGCATAGTGCTCTGTGAACTCTCTGGTGGTTGTCCTTTCCTTTAAGTCGTGCAATCCAACATTAATAATGCACTCCTCGAGTAGAGTATGGGAGGAATTTTGAGTTGCATAATTTCCATTATATTAGTTTTAAGCATCAAAAAATTATTTAAGTTCAAGACGACATTATAATTAGTCCTCCTGGTTTTACTGTATTCATTTTTTTGGACATTTACATGTGATTTTATCCATATTTACTGTTTACTCATTTTATCGGTATTTATCCATATTTATTTTGTGCTCACTGAAAAAAATGAAGCTGCAGTGGGTATATTTCCACTTTTATTTAACCAACAAATGCTTACTCATGTTTGAAGATCCAGTAGATTTTAGGCATTTATATTACAATAAAGTCATTTAAAAATATTTATATTGTAATACACCTGCATTTGGAATAATTTTAAACTTTTTAGCTCTCTTACCTATGATTATTTACAATTAGTGACCTAGGACTCATAATTGACAATAGTGAGTATCTTCCAACCGAAAACCTCTTTTCTGTATTTATCCATATTTAATAATAAATACAGACAGGACAATAAAAGATGTTATATCTGTATTTATCTGTGAAAATCAGCAAAAATCAGTAAAAACGCAAAACTGGTAGCCCTAATTAAAATGTGCAGACTCCTTCTTGACCAGATGGAAGTCAGTGAAATACCACCTGCTACCCAAAATTCCTAGTGCAAGGATTGTACTATGCTCTTGCCATGTTGTATAATGCAAACATCTTGCTGGCAATTTATACGTGCGGGTCTTTGTCTTGCTCATCGTGTTCTAGGCAACACATGACACCAGTGCACAGTGTTGCAACTGTGTATCTTGCAGCCACAAGTCAGTGATTACTGCAGACATCCTACTTGGGATGCTTCTAACTTGCCTGTTCTGCAACCAACTGTTCTGCCGGCCCTCCCGTAAGCCTTCTCCTACATCTTCAAGTAAATGCATACATGGGGAGGCATAAGGCTCTTATTCTCCCAGATCATGTAAGACAGACCTTGGAGCAAAAAAACATACACTTTATAGGCACTATCTCAGGTCAAGTGTGAGCAGTGCATAGTTTGCTCTTTTAAGCATTATGAGATTTAACAATCGTTCTATTGTAATCTGAATTCCTCAACTATAAATCCCAGAATGCAAAAAGAAAGGACTGGGTGACATACTTATGTTTGACAAAGTTATAAAACCCAATTTATTACATTAAATACAATACCCCCATCTGTACGTAAAAAGATAGTTCCTAAAGGAAGCATGGCTTGGCGACTTGCAATATCTTTACAAGCTACATTTGAGAGTACGTATGTACTGCACAGCTTGGGTTCAATAAAGAAAAATGAGGAACCAGTCTGCATGATACTCCATGTTCCTTAGCACAAGGGCAACATTAATAATGGCATCATTGTTACAGATTGTGCAGTGGTATATTTATCTGAAGTAAACATATTTAACATGTACTCTATATATCTGTAACCAGAAAAATGCTTTCTTCAGAAGAAACAAATGTCAGTGGGCTTAATGGTGGTTGGGAGAGTGATTGTGTAACTGTCTCGATTGTGGAACGAAATAACTATTTAGAGTGCAGTGATCTTTTTTAGGAAGTTGACGTTTAGCCTTGTTCCTGTCTATGGTCATGGAACTATTTGGCAATCTGCAGAGTGCTTATAATGTAAGATAAAGAGTATTTAGCCCTTATGTTGTGTCCTAAGTACTTCAGGAGCACAGGATGTAGGAGATCCTACCAGAGAGAGGTATCTGTTCTAGCACCCATTGTGTTGTAGATGGGCTCCCATTACTTATACAGTAGAGAGCCGGCTTCAGCTCTACTACTCTCTTTACTTCCAGTCTAGTTCCAGTACTTCCGGCAGACCCCACGGACCTGAAAAACTACCAGCCCATCTCTCTCCTCCCCTTTGCGGCTAAAGTCACCGAGAGACTCATAAACACCCAGCTGACCACCTTCGTCGAAGATAACTCCATCCTGGACGCCTCCCAATCTGGATTCCACAGAAACCACAGCACCGAGACCGCCCTCCTAGCCGCCACTGATGACATCCATATGCTACTGGACCAGGGACACATGGCGGCCCTCATCCTGCTAGACTTCTCCGCGGCTTTCGACACCGTTTCGCACCGCACTCTCACAGCCAGACTTCACGAAGCAGGGATACATGGAGCTGCCCTCGAATGGATCCAATCCTTCCTCACCAGGCGAACGCAGAGGATCAGACTCCCTCCCTTCCTTTCGGAACCCACCGACATCAACTGCGGAGTCCCACAGGAATCCTCTCTCAGCCCTACGCTCTTCAACATGTACATGGCCCCCCTCGCCGCCATCGTCAGACAACATGGACTCAGCATCATATCCTATGCCAACGACACTCAGCTCATCCATTCCCTCACGAAGAATCCAGAAGACACCAGACTCTGCTTTCAGGAAGGAATGAAGAATGTGACAGCCGGGATGAGGGACAGCTGTCTGAAGCTCAACTTGGAGAAGACCAAGGTCCTCATCCTCGGACCCTGCTCCCCCGCCTGGGACAACACCTGGTGGCTGACCGCCCTCGGGACCCCACCCACCCCCACCGACCACGCTCGGAACCTCGGCATCATCCTCGACTCCTCCCTCTGCATGAACCGCCAGGTCAACGCCGTCACCTCCACCAGTTTCAACTGCTTTCGTATCCCCCGTGAGACCTACAAATGGATCCCCTCTGACTGCAGAAGGACCGTCAACCATGCACTCATAACCAGCAGACTTGACTACGGCAACGCCCTCTATGCCGGAATCAACAAAACTCTCCTACACAGATTCCAAACCATCCAGAACGCCGCAGCCAGACTCGTACTCTGAACTCCACGGCACGAGCACATGACCCAACACCTACGCAGCCTTTACTGGCTCCCCGTCGAGAAGAGAGTCCCTTTCAAACTCCTCACCCACGCCTACAAAGCCCTAAACAACATCGGAACTAAATACCTCAACGAGAGACTCTCCTTCTATGCACCCAAGAGAAACCTCCGTTCTGCCGACCTCGCACTGGCAGAGGTCCCCCGCATCCGCAGAAACAAGACCGGAGGTCTCATACATTGCAGCAAAGACCTGGAACGAGCTCCCGGTGAACATCAGACGCTCCCCTACCCTGCACACGTTCAGGAAGGGCCTCAAGACCTGGCTCTTCTACTAATCCGGAGCCGTCTTCTCTCCCCCCCCAAGCGCCTTGAGACCCTCATGGGTGAGTAGCGCGCTATATAAACCCCCTGATTGATTGATTGATTGAGTCTAATGGCAGTTTAGCTGCCTGGTTTAGAGGTGGATTCCGTGGCAGAAAGAGAGGCGGTGAGGTGACTTTAGTTGCTGATAAGTCAGAAATAATAATGCCCGCTCACAAGTTCCCCCGCTCCAGGACAGCGGTCCTCCGCTGACCACTGCCGCAGGGCATTGATGCAAGTCGGGAAACAACTGGCTGGTGACTCCGACAAAGACTTTTGGCATTCCTACTTGATCGCCTGTTTGTGGCCATCATCCTGTGATCAAAATAGGACAAGGGTACCAAGGCAGTACCTTTCTCGTCCACCTGATTTAATAGAGGAATTCTTATCTTGATTCTAGCTACTACGTTTATTTGAACCAGAATGCGTTTTGTCAAAAAATAAATAATTACATTTTTTCTCATCTCATGGCATTACTCAAAGGTCTGTCTTCTTATCAGAAATTATTATGGCATATGCTAAGATTTTTGTTTTTTCAATGGCATTTCCTGACAGTGCTGCTTAGGTTTATGTTCACTTTGTTGCAACCTTTCTCTGCCTACCATTTGTATCAGCAGTGGTCGGTAGTTAGCAATAGAGGCTGTGTCTCATTGTATCGGGTCCTTATGTATTAAAGGGGGTAGTATGCTTGGTGCTCTGGGTCTCAATACTGACCACGACACTGCCCTGAAATGAAAGCCATAATGACATCTGATTAAGATCTATCAGTCGACTGATTACATTTATACAGCATACTTACTCCAGGAACAAATGCATACGGCCACATTCAACCTTGAAACAATCAGGAACTAAGAGCCTATTTTATACAGTGTGACCCCTATTCTTTTTCTTGTAGGAGAGCACTTTTCCATGTTAGTGCTTCTTCTTGAGGGACATAGTATCATAAAATTTAAAGTGGTTGCTGTTTCTTGGTGTAGTGATGTTCCAAAACACCATTCCCCACTTTGCATCTTAGTCTGAATGGTGTTGCAGGGTCCTCCCTCTTTACTTCCTGACAGTTATAAGGACATCTTAAGCAATGTGCCACATTTTAACCATGCACATGTTGTGTTCCTGTAGTGACCACAGTATTTCGTGGGTTTTAATGGTTTTTTTTGATAAACTTCTTTTTATTGTGTTTTGCGGCATAAAGAACAATATCAGGAATAATATACAGCAGTGCAGTGAACAAGGCATCAGTATCGGCAATCAGGAAAGCATCAACAGGCAAGTGCAAAAACCCTCCCGCCCCCTCCCATCCCCCGTCCCCCCCCCCCCTGCGCACCCACCCTTCAAAGCAGGCCCCCCAACCATTTCCCCCATATCTTGCGAAATTTTTTTGGGCAGCCCCGTGCAGTGTATAGCGACCGCTCCTGAGCTGCACACCAATCCACCCCTCTACTCCAGGTAGCCACTCTGGGCGGGTCTGGCTGTGACCACGCCGCCGCTATGTCTCTTTTAGCCACCATAAGGGCAGTGGTGAGGAAGTACTTCTCATTGCGGGACCCGTCCATCCCGTCCATGATGCCCAGCAGGGCCATTCTAGGCTCGTGGGGGACCTCCCAACCCAGGACCTCCGCTAGATCGGCCTCGATCGCTGCCCAGTAGTCCCCCAGACGAGGGCAAGACCACACCATGTGGAAAAAATCTGCCGGAACCTCCCCGCAGCGAGTGCAAGAGGCGTCCGCGCGGAGTCCCGCACGATACAGGCGGGCCGGGGTCAAATAGGCAGTGTGGAGGTAATAAAGTTGGATAAGCCGCAGCCTCGCGGAGGTGGTAAGCGACCGAGGGCCCATAAGGGCGTCCCTCCAGTCCGCCTCATCCAGGGGTCCCACCCAAGCCTCCCATCGCTGCTTTAGCCCGCTCCAATCCACCGGTGTATTGTTAATTAGGGATTTATAAATGCGGGATATGCCCCCCCTCCCAAGATACCCCAACATCACCTGGGCCTCAGGCGGACTATGGGAAGGCAGTCTGGAATCTAGAGGGACGTGAGCCCGAACCGCGTGGCGCAATTGAAGGTAGCGGTAGAATTGAGAAGGCTGCAGCGAGAAGCGGGTCCGAAGCTCCTGGAAAGAACACATGCGGCTTCCACGCCATATATCGCCCAGACAGGAGATACCGAGAAGATCCCACTGCCGAAAGCCCGTGAGTCCCACCACCTCCCGCAGCCACGTCCCGTGCCAAAGCGGAGTGAGTTGCGTGGACGTCCCCGACCATCTGGTGTGTCGCAAGGCCGCGCGCCACGCGAGAAAGGGAGCCCGCACGACGCCGGGGAGCGACAGGGGGATCGTTGTGCCGTAGAGCATGTTTTGGATGGAGGGGAACCCGAGGCAGTTCACCTCGAGTCGATAAGCCGGGTCGCCCCAGCCCCCTGAGAACCAATCGTGGACCACCAGTAGTTGGGTGGCCAGATAGTAGAGGTAGAGGTTGGTCATGCTTAGGCCGCCGTCGTAGGAGGGGACCCTGCAGCGGTCCAAGGCCAGCCGAGGTCGACCACCGCCCCAAAGGAATTTGGTCACCATCTTATCCAGGTCCCGGAACCACGGGCGCGGAAAGGGGCATGGAGTGTTCTGCAGCATGTAAAGAAACTTGGGGAGGATCATCATCTTATATAAGGCGACTCTCCCTAGCGGATTCAAAGGGAGGGCCTGCCACCGGAGCATATCTGATCTGGCTTTGTTTACTACTGGAGCCACATTGAGTGCCCAGCAGAGTTCCGGGAGGAGGGTGACCCAGATCCCCAGGTACTTAAAGGAGAGTCTCCGGAGGGGAATATCTGATTGCCAGTCGAAACATTCCCGCGACGGGTGTAGCGGGACTAGAACAGATTTTTTTGGGTTCAGATGGAGACCCGACGCCTGGCCAAACCGATGGAGGATCCGGCGGACCCGGGGCCCCGAGGTCGCTGGGTCGGAAAGATAGAGGAGGACATCGTCCGCGTATAGGGCAATCTTATCGGGGGCCACAGCTGGCCATTCCCAACCGCGAAGAACGGGATCCGCGCGAATCAGCATTGCCAGGGGTTCCATGGCCAACGCAAAAAGGAGGGGCGAGAGCGGACAACCCTGGCGCGTCCCCCGACCTATGGGAAACGGGCGAGAGAGAGCCCCGTTGACCAACACCCGGGCCCGCGGGTGCGCGTATAGGACCGCTACCATGGCACGGAACCGGGGGCCGAAACCCATGCGTTCCAGGACGTCGGCCAAGTACGCCCATCCCACGGAATCGAAGGCCTTTTCAAAGTCAACCAGAAGGAGGGCCAGGTAGGGAGAAAGGCGGCCGCGGTGCGCCATCGCAAGATGCAGGCGCCGCAGGCAGTGTCTGGTCCCCCGCTCCGGCATAAAGCCGCATTGATCCGGATGGACCAAGGAGGCGAGCGACGGGCGCAACCGCTGTGCTAGGACCGTAGCATAGATTTTGAGTTCGGTGTTGATAAGGGATATCGGCCGATAGTCAGAGCAGGACCGCGAGGGAGGCTGAGTCTTGGGGAGGGCAACTATGGTTGCCGTGTCCGTCTCGGGCCGGAACGAGCCCGTGTCCACCACGGCTGCAAACAGGTCCCGAAGCCTCGGGGCCAGCGTCTCCCGATAGTGAGCGTAGTACTCCTGGGGGAACCCGTCGGGTCCCGGGGTCTTCCCAGGTGCTAAGCGGCCTATGGCCTCCTCGATCTCTTGCAGCTCGATCGGTGAATCAAGGGTCTCGGAAACCTCGGGCTGCAACCGCGTAAGTGTAGCCGCGGTCGTCCCCAGCAATTCCTCAAGGGAGAGCGTGGACGGCCTGCGGCGGTATAGCTGGGAGTAATAGTCAGCGAACGCCTGGGCTATCGCCACCGAGGCTGTGTGAGTACCACCCGCTGGGTCCGCGATGGCCGGAATGATCCGTCCCGCCCGGGGATAGGTCGCCAGCCGGTGGAGAAGAGTGCCGTTTTTGTCTCCCCACCCGTAGACCCGGGCCACCGAGGAGCGCCATAGAATCTTCGCCGCCTCCAGGGAATGGAGGCGGATCTCCTCCCGCAGGAAGGCCAAGCGACGAGATCGGGCGGCATCGTCCAACTCCCCCAGACCGCGCTCTAATTCCACGGCTTGGGCTTCGCATTCCGCGAGCTTCTGGGATTGTGCCCGCCGTTGGCGCTGCAGATGCCCCTTAGCGGCGCCCCGGACAGTCGCCTTGCCGGCCTCCCACAAGACGGCAGGGGAGGTGACAGAGCCCTCGTTATGGGAGTAGTAGTCGGCGATCTCGCCCCCGACCGCCTTCCGGAAAGCCTTGTCGTGGAGGAACCAGGCGTTCAGACGCCACATCGGACGGGCAGAGAGGGGTGGGGGACCAAGAGCGAGGAGCACAGGCGAGTGGTCCGAAAGGCCCCTCGGAAGAATGCGTACATCTCGCACCCCCGCGCAGTCGGTGGATGGTACGAAGATGAGGTCGATCCGGGCATGGGAGTGATGGGCCGCCGATGTGTGGGTGTATTGGCGTGCCTGTGGGTGCCAGATCCGCCAGACATCGCAGAGGCCCTGCGCTTCGGCCCAGGATGAGAGCTGTTTTGCGCGGGCGACGCGGGACAGGGAGACCGGGCCCGTCGAGTCCAGGGGAGGCGAGTAGACGGCGTTGAAATCTCCGCCGAGAATGAGGGAGCCCGCCGGAAGTGTCGGGAGGAGACCCGCCGCGTGGGAGAGGGCCGACTGCAAGAGGGATGGCGCCGCATAAAGGGACATCAGGGTAAGGGGTCGCCCCTCCAGATTGCCAGAAACCACCACTACCATACCTTGGGGGTGCAAATGCACCCGGGACAGGACAAAGGGGAAGGACTTGCGGAGCAAAATGGCCACCCCTCGGGATCCCCGCACAAAACCGGAATGCCATACCCTGTCGTAACCGTAGCGGCCAAGGAAGGGGCAGTTGTTACCCAACAGGTGAGTCTCCTGGAGGAGGAGTACATCGATCTCAGCGCGTTGCGCGTATTTGAGGACCGCCATACGTTTAAAACGGTCCAGAAGACCATTGACGTTCCAGGATAGTATGCGCATGGCGGCCCTAGGGACAGGCGGGTCAGCCATGGTCTAGGACAGGAGAGGGGGCCAGTAGGGGCGCGGCTGAGCAGGCCCCCAGAGAGGAAGGACAACGGGACATCGGGCAGGAGAGCAAGCCAGACAGCACATGATGCCTTAGTACAACAATTAAGAGGGAGTCATCCCCCACCAACAAAGTCTTCCCAACGGGGAAGAAACAACCCCAAACCAACCCCAACCCCCCCCCCACCCTACACTTCGAAAACGGAAGCATCTGTCGCCCGAACCAAATGGAAGAACCACCAAGCTAAAACGCTTGGGCTTGAGCGCTAGTGGACCCCTGAGACCGATGAATTCAGACCTGAGTTACCTGCCCTGGCCAAGAGCAACACTGATAACGGGGCATCCCATCCCCGTCCAGGCATCCCCAGCCCCCCCTCCCCCCAAAGGAAACAAAGAGAGTCAAATGTTGGGGCTGCGAGAGAGGTCCGAAGAGTCCACCAATTCGACCGGCTGAGTTGCAGGGCCCGTGGGCCGGGGCGACACGGTCCGCCGTCCATCTGCCCCGGGACTGGCATGTGCGGCCGAAGAGGCAGAGGAGGCTCTCGACCCTCGGCGTGACCTTCTCCCAGAGCGCGTGGTGATCACCTCCTCCGCTGTGCGCTCCCGGGGTAACGTGCGGTGCCGCCGACGGGTCCTCGATGTCCGGGGTCTTCCTCGTCCCCTCCGCATACCCACAGGCGAGCCGCGCCCGGGTTTTAATGGTTTTATAAGTCTCGTCCAATTGCATGTGGTACTATGACCTCATTTAAAGTGTCAATGTTTTGTTTCCAAGGCCTGCCTCTCAAAGATTGTTTTTAGCAAGGGGGTTTAGTAAAAGCACGCACAAAGTGTGTCTTTATATTTTAGACTTTCTGAAAAGCAAAAACATGTTTGTCAGCCTTAAGAAGATTGGCGATCCATATGTGTCAGTTATCCAAAATACATTTTAGCCGTACGGAAACAGGCTCTGTCATACTACCAAACACTTTTCTTAAGCAGACGAGTATGCTCAAATACCCTCTTTCCGTGAATTTAACCCTCAATATGCTAACCTCTGAAAACGAATTTTCCTTATTTGTGTATAATTAAAAATGCTCAAAGAAAAGGTTGCCCATGAAGTCGAATGGATGGTGATTGTTTTATTCTAGGATTATGTTCCTTACTGGAAGCTTAGGATATACTGCTAAGTGAGGATTACCCTCAGAGATCTCTTGTTTTTTGTGATACATGGCAAACAATAGGTGTTAACTATGTTCTTTTGAAAAAGTGTCTAGGGAGGCTGACATTCCTCAGTATACGCAGAATATTCAATGAACAGGTTAGTCATAGGATAACTCTTTCCTCAAAATCTGTGACTTGGGGCACTCCTTTACCCCTGTTTGTGAAACGCCTTTAATACAGACTGATAGTCCTATACTCTCTTTCAGAGATTTTTCAAGAAGGAAATCAAAAAAATAGTAACGTGCAGTGCCTGTTGTACTTTGATTTCGTTCAATGCCAGCAGTCACAGTGACCAAGCATAGAATTCCAAGGAACCTCATTATGAGAAGCAGACACAGGAGAAATAGATAGGTTCCTTGACAAGGGCAAGACCAGATGCAGTCACATGGCAGGCTAACTTTAACACGTGACTGTTCTACTCTAGCCCCACCAGCCTGTTATAGGTGCTGACAGGCTGGCGCAATGACAACACACTACTTTGCAGCTGCCTAGGGTGACAGTCACTCGAGGCATCCAGAAGCATCACATTTGACTCCCTTGCCTAAGGAGTTGGAAGCAAAATATCACTTTGTATATGGCTCCAAATGTCCTTGCACCGTACCTGGATATGGCCATCAGGTAATCTACCCATCCCGTATAGGTGAGATTGTCGCTGGTCTTTATAATTATTCGTTTGGGTGGGGTTATGACTCATGTGAGAGAGGTATTTCAGGACACCTGATCGAAATTGTAATTGCTTGTCAAAGTACGGAGTCGATGTTGCAAAAGGTAATATGTGTCCTTTGCCTGCCCTGTATCAATAGCTTTACTGTCACTAAGGGAGTAGCTTCAGGGGGATGCTACACCCCTCTAATATATATATTATTCAGTAAATAGTAGGTTACAGGAGCTTTCAGTCAGGTTTGGTAAGATGTCTGCCTGATATCACCTTGGATTTTTAAACACTCACTCAGACAAATACCCACACACTCTCTTCTGTTACGATGAACTTAACAACATGGGTATTTTACAAAATGCTGGGGCATATTTACAAGGGCGTATAGCCACCAGAACGTCACTATTTATGGCTTTCTAGTGGCAATTAGCCCTTTGCCTTATTAACAAGGTGGCATCTTACGCCCTCTTGTAAATAAGGCCCCTTTTTACGTAGCACTTGGCGTGAAAGGAGCCGACAATGGGTGTTGCAGCGGGCATTCTGCCGCAACACCCATTGCTTTTGACGCTGCCCCCTATTTACAATGGTGGTGTAAATATGGAGCAGCACCAAAAATAAGACCCAGGAAAACCTGGTCTTAACCTGGCGAAACAAAGAGAAATTATTTTCTCCTCGTTTTTGCTGTTTCTATGTGTGCTGTATTATGCAGCCCACAGAGAAAGAGCAAATCACTCATTTTTGCTGTTTCTATGTGTGCTGCATTATGCAGCATGCATAGAAAGAGCAAATCACCATTAGTGATTGTTCGTGTGCAGGAAGGTGTCCTGTCCTGCACATAAACAATCATACAAAAGTGGGACATGCTGTTGGAAGGAGTTTCAATGTGTGCTTTTTAAAGTTAGATGGCTGCAGACGGAAATTTTGGTGCTTTCGACCCAAGTTTGAGAAACAGTATCCTCTGGCTGTCAGTTTTTGTTCTGTAGGATCAGTAATGAGTCATAGAAGTGAATAACTAGATTAAGAGTCTGGTATTCACAATAGTGTCTCTCAATAAGAGACATATATAACATTGAATTCTTTACCAGAGCTGCTCATTGATACCAGGTTTGAGATGACTCCTTTCCATCAGTGCATCATTCGGAGTGTAGCTGCATCAATCCGACTTGCAGTTTAGAGTGGCCTAAGTAGGAAAAATAAAATAATGCTAGACTTGCTTATAGCCCCTTTCAGCCTTTGGGCTTACTCTGGAAAATATTATCCAAAGTATGACATCAAAGTGACACCTCTAGTCTTACAGGCATCTAACACAAACGATAGTGTTGAATATTTTGCTTCATATCAATTCTTTGCAGAATAGGGCCTAGCATGGTCTCTCCATGGGGTAAACTCTGGAGCCCAGAGAGATTACAAAATATTTTAAGAATACCATGGCCATCTAAATATATTTGTTATTAAGGCTACTGTTTGGGCAGTAGAAGGCTGTGATCAGTAAACTTTAGACACAGTGGGATTACCTGGCAAAATCGTTTCAGAAATTCTTGCACACAATGTGCTGCTTAATCCTCCAAGCAGTCATTTACATTCTCGAACACAGCTGCTATTGTAAACGTTTGGAGAGCCTCTGCCATTAGATAAGGCCTGCAGGATCCTGGGGGCGATTGATCGCTTGCGTCTTTCGCGCGCCTTAATTCCAGCGACTGCCAGTCATTCTCTCCCGGGCCTGCTTGTGGAGATGCGGCCGGCGGACGTGTGGCTGCAGTTAATACATTAGCGGCTGCACGCGTCGAGAAGGAGCCTTCTTGGCAGGTCCCTGACTGCCGCTCGTCGCCTCAAAACGAACCTGTGAAATGCCTTTAACGTAATGAGCTGCACGTCAGATGCGCACCGGCGCCAGCAAGACGGCGAGCCCTCGCGCATATATTGATGCCTTTCAAGGTGCGCGCGCGGCGCTCGGGCGAGACGTTGACATATGAAAATGTGAGCGCGCGGTGCCAGTCCAGGTGCTCATCTGTACAGAGAGCTCGGATGCGGGAAGGAGAGGAGTGGAGAGCGCACTGCATGTGCTGGAGGGCGGGGTACCCATGTCACAGAGGACAGCTCCTGTAAAAAGGTTTGCGCGCACCTCGGTCTAGTCTTGCTGAAACGCATGTGGTGCAATTATACATGCTAACATTTTAAACGTGGTAAGATGGAGAATTTGAAGAAAAAAAAGTGGGGGAACTGATTTTTCCCATTGACATATTGAACTGGAGGAGATTTTTAGATGGGATTCACTAAAAGTAAGCCAATTTGGGCTTAAAAAATTGGTATTCTCCTGCCTGAATCAGGTCTGTTGGCACATATGCTTACCCACTACTAATTACGAGGCACTGAAGCACTTTAATCCGGGCAGCAGCTCTTGAACACACGGTTAGTCCAGCATACATGCCAACGTTTTGGAAGAGGAAAGTGGGAACATTTAAAAAAATAAGCGGGAGAATGTATTTTTCCCATTTACTTCTATTTCAGCCTGCATCAGATCTACTGTCATGTATGGGACTTGCCAGTGTGGTGCTGCAGGGTCGGATATCAGAAATTCAAATCTAAGTTTTTTCCATACCTGTCAGGAGCACAGAGAAATCGCTATGACAGGCAGTTAAAGCGTGACAAAAATGTTTGCAGGATGAAGTTACTGGCAGTGAATAATCCGAGTCACACAAGACCAGCCCCTGCCTACTGAAGTCCGCGGAGGAATTGGGTTTTTGCATGCAGGAATCGGGAGGCGGGACACTAGCCTTGAAATCGGTAGTCTCACGCTTGAATCAGGAGGGTTGGCATGAATGCTCCGGAGTTATCGGTTACTGTTGATTAATAATAATGTTTAAAAAAAGCACGAAACATTTACTTTAAATTTCTATATAAGTACTTGTCAGCAACGTGCAACTGTTGTGGAATTTAAAGATGTAGACATTGCCAGCTTACAACAGATGCACAAGGTTTCTTTGAATCATTCAATTCAAAAGCTTAAAAACACACATAAATAGGAACGTCTGCTTTTGCTGTCAAATGGTGCAATACAGCAGTGTCCAAAAACAGAAGGCCACATCATTAAAAGCAGCATGCACTGAAAGCCTGCAATTACATATTTGAATTTAAGGAGTGTAAAGAAATGTTAAAAAATGCTCTAAAAGACTCACAAGGCCTGAAAGCTACTCACAACTTTAAGAATTTGGTAAAATAGGGAGTGGCATCGCTGAAGGGTCTGAGAAAATGCACTAAATGTGTTTGCCTGTAACTGAATCATGTGACTGTGATGTAAATAATGTGTTGTCATGCAAACACCAATTTTAGAAAAAGTTTAAAAAAAACCTCCATACCTCGAAGCATTGCCACAGACCAAGCTCTCCTCTTGTTCAGGTTTGTCACCATGTGGCATTATCTTTGGATCCTTTTAATATTGGTGGGAAATGCCAGTGCTCTGAATGGGGTGTCCAAGTAGTTACTAAGCACAGATTTTAGCACAGGAAGAGTCATCACATGTGGCTTGACTATGACTGTAATTATTTCAGGTACTGGTCAGATCTGTGGCTCGGGTTGTAGACAATTCACAATCATGGAGGGGGAAGACACAAACATTGTCAGTTTTATTTTCTGTTCAGTACTTCATACCAGCAGAGAACATGTCAAATAGGCTAACAATTGCATTAGGCTTCTCGGTGTGACAAGGTGAGGAGGTGAGATGATATTTGTAAGGCACGCTTCATTTTGAAAACGGCAGATCATCAAAAAAGTGCCTTTATCACTACCCCACCTCCCCTCCCTTTCAGTGTGTTAATGGGTGCCAGGTTACTTCTAAGCTTGGATTAGAAGTGTCTAGATAGGCAGGATGTTCAGAAATGGGCTTTGGCCTAGTGTCTTTTTTTAGTGATAAGTTGTTGTTGCCCTGGTTGAGGGTTGTACATAAATTAGTATCACAGAGAGTACCACTTTGCCGATGGAGTAAAAGAAACTGTGAAGGAATGCTAACTTTAAATACAAACCTAGGTGTTAACACGAGTAGAACGCTTGAACCTTCGCACTTCCCAGTGAAAAAACAGGGCCTGAGTCCTAATGCTTCTATTCTAAACTCTACACGTTTCACAAAATCCTTCATACACCACTGATTTATCACAGAGGGGAGATAGGAATCTGACAAACTCTCATTCCAATCCTCTCTGTTATTCGTTTTACAACATCCCACCCCAGGCTACTCACCTCTGCTACTGGCCATGCTGCCCCATCCGAATGGCATGAGCCAAATATTATAAATGGGATAAAGTGCCTCCTGCCATACATTATAAGGATATTGCAAGTCACTGAGGAGTTCTGTGACCATATAAGGGAACAAAGCCACAGGCTGAGTTACTTTATAGTGTCACGGAGCCCCGAGTTCACTTGCAATATCCTTATAAAGTACGGCAGGGGGTACTTTATTCTTTGTAATACAAGGTCACACTATCAACTGTCCCACAAACTGCTTTATTCCGTAGTGTGCCACTCTTTCATATTAAAGAGATAGGATGCTTGAAAACATGAAAAATAAAAGTAGATAGAAGACCGGACTATGAGAAGGTCGATGTATTCTGACCTGTGTGTAAACCCCTCTTTGCCCACAGGTTGGAATTACGAGTTGTGAGGTATTTAACCTATCCGATAATTATCGAATATGTTAGATACCTCAACCTTCATTGAATTTCGGCTGAAATTTAACAGGGGAAATGTTTACAGTATAAACTGTGCCAAACAGATTTTGGTGCGTTAAACACCAAAATCTGCATGTTAGTCCCCAAAAGATCACAATAGGTGCTGTTTATCCGATCCGAAAAATAACGTACCCGGGGGTATCAATATTTATGGAGCGAGAAAAATACCAACTTCACTTCTAATCAGGCCCTCAGTAATGCAAAATTAAACATAGCCAAAACAGTTAGATATTTGTTGCAAAAATATACTAGAATCAGTTTAATACAAGTCATATTAAAAACACTGTAGCTCAGAATATGTGGAAGCATGCAGAGACATTTTAGTGTTGCTATAATTACCTAAAGCATGAAAAAATATACATGTTGCCATAAATATCTCTTCTTTGCTGACCACTGTTTATCTATCAAAAGAGAGCAGAAAAGCAGAAGAAGAAAAAGCCAATTTTCATTTCTGTTGTTTAAACTACAAATTAAATGCTGTGTGTCCTGCCTTTCTTCTTGTCTACTGATGGAGGGAATGACATCAAAACTCAACTGTATTAGTTTTAAACATTAACATTTCCCCAACTCAAATGCCCTGACAACACTGCCAAGAGATGCCAATTTTTCATATGCACAGTTTACAGACAATGTTTTTGTATATAGAGCAACATTATTATTTTGATTAAACCAATCATTTGAGATGTCATCAGTGATGTCATCAGTGATGTCATCAGTGATGTCATAGAACATTCCTGTCTTTTTTTATTTTAATGTTGTCATTGACATAATCACCTAACAATAATGTTGCCTTTTTTTTTTTCAGGGAATATATATATATATAAGTTGGGTTGGCCAGGTCCCGGGGGCATGTTTCCTTTATTAAATTAAAGGAGGGGGCACACTTGGCCCCCTTCCCCTGGGCATTTTTATGCCCCGGGGACAACCACCTCCCCATGGCTAATGTTTCTATTACGAGGGCGCAGTCCACTCCGGGAACAACCACCTCCTCGGGGCTTTAATTTTAAAAATAGTGTGGGGAGGGCCTTGTGGACCACCCCAATCCCTGGGGATCATCACCTCCTCGGGCTAGATAGAAAGAAATCCGGGGGCTTCACGGACCCCCGTGCCCTGGCGACCACCACCTCCTCAGGGCTAAACTGTTAGTAATGTGGGGGCCTTGCAGACTCCCCCGGGGACCACTACTTCCCCTGGGCCAAAATCTAATTTGTAAAGTTGGAGGGGGCCCCCTCCCATGCAATATACAGCCCGGGGACCACCAACTCCCCAGGGCTGACCCGTGAACAATAAAGGAGTGGAGTTGCGTGACCCCCTCCAAGAGTCTTATATGGCCCTGAGGACCACCATCCCCTCAGGGCAAGCTCCTGCTATGTCCCGGATTGCTCACCCCGGGGACATAGCTGTTTACTCTGACTTGGCGGGAGCTTTGACAGCTCCCGCCAAGTCAGAGCAAACACAAACTCCGCTTCCAGCATGTGAGAGCTTGCTGAGAGCGGAGATTTAATCTGTTTCCCTGCCTGCTGTCGAGCGGGCAGGGAAACAGACAAAACAAATGCTCTCACAGAGAGGCAGCTGCATGTTTAGCAGCTCCCATTCTGTGAGAGCAATGCTGGCTGGGACTGCGGACCCCATGAGGCACCCCTGCAGTCCCCATGCTGTACTCTGGGTGCCCTGGGGGACACCCCGGAGACATGGTCGGACCCCAGGGGATGAAAAGAACCCTAAACTGCTTAGGGATGTAAAGCACTCTTCGTAAAGCATCCTAATCTTCTGGAATGAATGCTCTGTTGTTTGTTTCCTTCAGACACCCTCTCAGTTCCCCTTCATTTGTTGTGTGCCACCAAAGAGGTGCCATGTCACATAATTGTTTGAATTAATACAAGTGCGAATGGGTGCTGTTTAAAGGGAACACATTAGCATATCAAAGCCTTGAAGCTCTCAATGAATGGAGGCCTCCCTTCATCCTGCGCTGAGCCATGGCTCCACTCCGCTTCTCAGCCCACTCTTCGGAAATTATGATTGCTTGGGAAATGTGCCTCCTCTTCCCGCAGATCTTGCCCAAAATGTGGACTCCTTTCATCCAATTGATTGTGTGAATGATATGTACATGAGTTACCACTCCGACAGAGGACGCTGTACTGCTTTCATCCTCCCTGTCATGATAGCATGTTGGGACGTTACTGCATGCTCCCTTTCCAGCCTTGGCATGTTTGGCAAGATTTTAAGGGCCGTGGTAACATGGTGTAACACTGCCTGGTGATAGAAGCAGTGCAGTGGTGAAGAACATAAAGTTCCTCCTGCCAGTTTGCTATATCTGCATGAACATTAAGGAAGCTGCAAACGTTTTACTATTTCCTTGTGCAAACTGATTTAAGTACACTTATTGTTTAGCGTTTGAAGCTGTTTATATTAAGAGCAGTGTTTGGGCGGTTCTTAGCAGAGATAAAAAGTACAATACATTTATCAGGACTTCTTAGTGATTGTTTAAATTGAACACTGTACCTTGACTGCGCCACTGTGGTTAAAAAACACAAATTGAACTTTACCCACCCGTAGACGTAAAAATAAATTAAAAAACGATTTCCCATTTAGCTGCATCACATTATCAGTCCTGAGCAGGTTTATTTACTCACAGAAAACATTCCTTAAATGTTCATTATGCCCAGAGGAGGGAGGGCCCAGGTGAATTTGTGCTGGAGGGCTGTGCTTTGTGTATGTGATTTTTTATGGGGGGGCAAATTACCTCAGCTTGGAATGCTCATTGCAGGCTAACTGAAACCCACATTTCTACATGCCATGTGCAGCAAGCTGAGTGTAGACTTACTGGACCATCCATAAAGTGTCTTGTGCCTAGGCAAGGAAGGCTAAGTGCTATATATACTCACTCACACACTGTCATGATATGCCCACCCGGGACCCGATGCGAGAAGAGAAGGATGACCAACTACCCCCTTACGTCTCTCCTGTGCTTTTCTTGCAGTCGTCATGGGATACGCTTGACCAGGATCGTAGCGGTCCCTTTAATTCAATACCTTCCCACTTCCTGGAGAAGCGAACGTCCCACGTGACGGAGTCACATGCACCAATAGACTCACAGGATGACGAGGAGGCAGCCTTTTTAACCAATGCGGAGATCGAGGAAGTCGTCGCGTATTGGGACCACGGATGTTACGAGTCCAGAGGGAGCCAGAGTGAAACCGACGAACAGAGGGAAGACGCTGATCAGGCGCCGCTGCACTACGAGGATCCAGGAACACCGAAGCCTCAACGCAGCCATCAAGGAAGGAACCACGAACGGGAGCCGGACCCGGTCCGGTACCACGAGAACGCCAGCCACGCTCACGGGGGAGCATGGCTCCCAGAGGTACGTCCTTGAGTGCGTGGTTGGTTTCGCAAGGGGTCTCCCATAAATGCCCATAGCCCAGGGGAGGGAGGAGAACCCTGAGACCTTACTCCCAGGACGAACGTTTTGTTTTCTTCTTCTTTCTTTTTTCTATACACAAACGTTTCGTACGGCATTGGTGACGGTTCGGGTGTTCTTCCCTCACTTCCTCCCCCTGATCACGTGAAGGTTACAGGACCCCGGAGTGACGGCTATTTCTCTCTCTTCTTTGCTTTTTTTTTTCAATCGGTAACCTGACCTCAACCTGCCGGAAGCGGATGACGAACCATTGGAAAGAAATCCAAATCCTGACGATAAGGAGCCACAAACATAAATGGACTGTCCTTGACTTTCCCTTTTTGTGTTGATTTGGCATAAAAGAAGATTGAATAAAAGTCTTCCTAGCCCACCTCTTTTGTCTGTCTCTGGCTGAATACCCACACACACCCACATAGCCACTCACAAGCCCACAAAGTCACTCACACACCCACTCACAGACACATACAGCTACTCACACACCCACTCACTGACTCACAAAAACACTCACATATCCTAAAAACTACTCACACACCCACTCATCCACCCATATGGACACTCACACATCCACTCACAGACCCATACTGTCACTCATACACCCACTCAAAGACCCATAGAGCCTCTCACACACCCACAAGAACACTGAGAGACCCATCCAGTCACCCACACACCCACTCACACACCCACTCACCAACCTATACTGCCACTCACACACCCACTCTCAAAGGTTACAGGTTACAGTTAGGAAATACAATTTCAAAAACTTAAGAAATTCACTAAAAAACAAAGGTTACTGGGACGTTATAGTTAGGAAATAACATTAAATGTAGAAATTCACAGAAAAAAAATTACAGGGATGCTATAGTTAGGAAATAAAAATAAAAAAACTTTGGAAATTCATGGAAAAAACAAAGGCTACAAGGATGTTATAGTCAGGCTCAGATTTTACTTGTACAAAACCATAGAAATTCAGCAGTTATAATTACCTGAGCTAACTGTAAGTTACGTCTCTGCAATGCACTGCTTATGACCTCACATATTACATCACTCATAACATGGTCACTGACATCACTGATGATGTCACTGATGACAATCTCATAAATTATCTATAGGGAAGGGGGTGTGGCCCCCTCCCCTAGTCTTAAGCCGCCACGGGTACTCCATCCCCCCACAGGCCCCCTCCCCAAACATTTTTGGGACCCGAAAACCTCATCCCCGGGGGCAAACATATTTATAGTGTAGAAGGGGGTCACATAATCCCCTTCTCCAAGCCCAAATGGGCCCTGGAGACCCCATTCCCCGGGCCATAAATTAACTATAGGAAAGAGGGCACATGGCCCCCTCCCTGAGCCTTAAGAAGCCCTTGGGACCCCATCCCTCGGTGCCAAAACAATTATTTTAGGGGAGAGGTGGGTGGCCCCTCTCTGAGCCTAAACAGGCCACAGAGATCTGATCCCCCAGGGCATACAAATAATAATAGGGTGGGGGGCACATGTCCCCTTCCTGAGCTTTAAGAGGCCCACATACCTAAATAGACCCAGGGACCCCACACCCGGGGCCAATCACTAATAATAGGTACCAAATATATAAAAAGATAGGGGCCCACAGTCCCCCCAAGCCATATTAGGCTCCCTTCCCCAGGCTAATTTAGTCCCCGGGGACCGTATCCCCTATGGCCAGGCCTTATTATAAATTGGGAGGAGACATGCTGCCCCCCCTCCCAGACCGATTTTGGCCCCAGAGACCCCAGGGCCCGGCCAAAGTTGAAAAATAAGTAGGGGGCATGCAGCCTTCCTCCCAGAGCAGATTTCGGTCCTGGGGTCCCCATCCTCCGGGGCCAGCCAGATTAGTAATGTGGCGGGGGCCGCACGCCCCACTCCTCAGGCCAATTTCAGTCCCTGGGCCCAAAAGCAATTTTGTACTCTTCCCATGACTGCTAACTACACCACTTATTACATCACTCATGACATCTTCTATGGCTACATTGATAATATCACTGCAACATTTGCTGTAAAATTATTGATGAGAAAACTGTGCATGGCTAGGCTGCTAGTTACCTTAGGGCATGAGGTATAGTTACTTGAGATAACTATAATTATAACTGCTGAATTTCTATGGTTTTGTGTGTGTAAAATCTGAACCTAACTATAACGTCCCTGTAGCCTTAATTTTTCTGTGAATATATATATATATATTTACTCATTGAAAAACAGTCCTGTTGCTTGTCATGGTTTGCTCTTGGTTGTCAGTTGTTTTTCCCTGTATCATTAGCAAAGTGCATTGAGCTATGTTACATTTAACTTCATTCATTAAATTACCATATAGCCCAATCCTTGTGACCTAACTGCCTTAGATGGGCAACCAGATTGTGTTAGAGACTGTTAGTAGCCGGGCTCGACCTGCAGCACTTGTCTGTACCCTCTACTTCAGTCTTTCTCAATGGGAAACTTATTTTAACAAAAAGATCCGTTTTTTTAAATGAAAATCACGTTTGACAAAATGGTGCCTTTTTTACATATATAAAATGGGGACCATGCAATCTGAATGTTCATAAATATCAAGAATATACCACAGGGAAGTCGTTTTTTCTACTTCCACACCCATTTTTTTCATGCCTGTGAATGCCCCCGGTACCCCACTGGGATCAGGTCTCTCTCAAAGTCGCCCCTACGTTGCCGTGCATTTTTTCCAAACTGTCTAAATCATGATTTGCTCCATATCACTAGTTTCAAGATTGTGTAGAAAAATTATTTTGATTTCCTTCGTCAGTCACTCACATTTGTCAAAAAATTCAATTGTCATTGACAGAAATCGTGACTTTGGAGATTGCGATTTTAAACAGCTAAAACAGACAAAAGCGTTAACCCTTTTAAGCCTACATGGAACACTTTTCAAATGCTAATATCTCATAAAATACTAAACAGATTTACACCAAAATAAAAATGAAGCTTACTTTCCAAGTAAAGTTTTACTTTCATGCCAAGCATAGCATATATACATTCAGTGGTTTTCTTAAATGGCAGAAAGCACAATTTCCTATGGGAGCTAAATTGAAAAAACACTTTTTACCCACCAGTTAACTTTCTTCCCCTGCATGGAACTGAAAAGGCAAATTAAAATATGAATTGTCTGAGAAAGTGTGGGGAACCATAACTACTATGCAATATATAAGGGATAAAGACTTCCCTCCTGTACATTATAAAGATATTGCAAGTCACCATATAGAGGAACGAGGCCGAAGACAGAGTTCCTTTATAATGTTATGGAACTCCGTGATGACTTGCAATATCCTTATCATGTACACCAGAGGGGTACTTTATCCCATATGATACATAGTCACACCATCACCTTTCCCACAAACCACTTACAATCTTGGTGCATAGCTCTTTCATTTGAAAGAGCAAGCATGTTTGCAAACATGAAGAATAAATGTAACACCTCTACTGAAAAATTAAACACATCAAAAACCTGTTAGTTATTTGTTGCAATCAGATATTAGAACCAGTTCGATACAAGTCAGTTTGTTTAAAAAAAAAAATGAAAAGTTGCAGTAGCTCGGAAAGCGTAGAAACGTATAGAAAGATTCTAGCTTTTCTCTATCCAAGGAGTGCAAAAATAAACATTATTTATGCTCGTCACTGTAAGCTATTAAAATAGAGCAGTAGAAAGAAAAGCAATGTTCCATTTTCCTTGCTTTAAACAGCTGGTTCAGTTATATTCCGTGAGTTGATCTGACTTGCATTTCACCTAGGCTGCATTGTGACGTCAGAACTCAACTGTTATTACTTATAATGGCCGAGTTCTGATGTCCTCTCTTTATAATTTGTGACTGAGTGCTTCATAGTGCATCTGTACAGGGATTACAGAATCCCATGTATTATAAAGAATTTAGAGACTGGTGTCTATACAGGGATTACAGAATCCCATGTATTATTTGTATATAGAATCATGGGGCCAGAGAGTTGTTCAATTACATTGATTGGGAAAAGAGCCTGTGCTCTCCAGCCTTCACCAGAATAGGTCATCCAGGACAACGGCATAATGACATTTACTAGAATTTGGTTCCCCTAAGAAGGATAACAGGGATTTAATATAGAATGCTTCTTTGATGGTCTCGGTTTTGTATCTTAAATTAAAACAATGTTGTTTAGTGTTATGTAACTGTTGTTTTGTTGCACACAAGTAGAGTCAGAGAGCACAGTAATTTTCTGCTTCTAAGTGCCTTTAAAGCTCCGGCTTGCACAACACATTCTCTATACTGTACATAACATTCATCACATCTTTCATTTTAATGAATGAAACTTCTGCTTTGTTGGGAAATGCATTTCATAACTCATTGGCATAATGGCCCAGGCCTAAGGCGCGATCAATACCAGATGGAAGCTGTGTGGTCATTCAATGCTTCCCCATTATGTAAGGCAGCAATGTTACTGTAGCTGAGCCGCGGGCCTGAGGAATGTCTTTGTGTGATTAATGTAAGAGAGCATATGAGAGATGGTATCCATCTTCTCTTTAGGTATGCTAGGCGCCCTAGATGTATGAGTCTATTCAGCACACGAGGATTGACACCTGTTCAGCTCCTTACGACCGCAGCTAAGTCCAGACATTGCTCTCTTGGTATGTCCAACTTCCACCAAATGAAACCTAGGTGTGTTCGTTTGGTGATTATTGATGGACAACATATAGAAAACCTGATTTGATGGCTAATTAGGTCTCACCTGGCGTTAGCAGCGCGCATGCGCTGCTCTTGCCATGCGTGGGCTTCTTGTGATCAATATGGTTTCGGAAGGGGACTTGAATCCCCGCCCCCTCTTCCCATTGGGTTGCGTCATAGCTTAGGCTAAACACTGGCATTCTATTGTTAAGGAGAATTTTTAGTCACTCCTTGTTGCCACCCTGTCCACTTTTGGCCCCGCCCACCTGGACTGGATGTTTTACTGGCGGCAGTATACAGACTATTTTTCCAATTCGTGTAATGTGTTACAATAACAAGTGGCCGTCTCTACCTTTCATGCTCATGTCGGCACCCATTGCTGGCCTGCGCGCATCAGTGTGAATAATGAGAGAAAGAGTAACCCGTGCCACTTGTTTCTTTCTTTAAATTGCTCCCACCCCTGTACACACTCATTGCCATTACCAGTGTCCTCTAACATGACAGCAGACGGACGTTTTGAAAGGGGCCTCCATAACGGTAAGCGCTATGCTTTCTGCGCTTTTAACGTGCAGCGCTCTTCACCCATGTTCCACAGTATATTGTAGTCCAATACCACAATGGCTGCCCCCACTACGTTTCACTTTCCTGATGCTGTTTACATCCCTGCGCCCTCCCTCATTGCTGCTTCACCCATCCTCCCCCGCATTGTTTTTTTTTTCTTACATGAAGAAAAGGTTGCAAACCTACTCCAGCACCTCCAAATAAAAAATGTTTCATAGCTCCTCCCACACAGTTTGACTGCGCGCGCTATGTCCTACAACTATCAAAGCGGTAATTAAAAGTTAGCCATTGACTATGTGGCCCAGTGACTCCCCTGCACTGTCGTCCCAGCCACACCCCCACTAAGAGAGGGCTCCCCGCACCGTGCACTGCCCCCCCGGGCCCCCTCCTCGGCCGGCAGAGCCCCACTAGGCCTCGTCTGAAACCTCCTCGTAGGCTCGGCTTTTCTGATAGTCTTGCATGCAACTGCATAATGGAAGCCTGGCCCCTCCTCCCCTCTGAAGAAATCTGCTTACAGGCTTCCTTCTTTATTCCCTCTCTGCTTCCTTCATGTGCCATTGTTTTGTTTTTTAACCGACTCAACACTTGTGATTTTTTTTAATTACGGGCAGAAATAATGAAGCGTAAACCAACTCAGGAGTAAAAATGTATACATTAAGCCTTTGTCCCTTGTTTGTTATTTACATTAATGCGCGGCTGCTTTATTTTGTCCTATTTATTTATTTATAACTTTAATACTGAGCGCATGCCCACTTCAGGTACATCGCGCACTTTCTTTTTTAAACTATTGTAAATGCCATCAGCGTCTGGCAGCCGAGCCGGCGGCACAATGGAATCCTGGCCCCTCCTACCCTCTGCAGAAAACCTTCCATTATCTCTAACAGGAAACTTATGAATGTGCCCCCCGTGCCTTGGCTCCATGCTGACATACCTGGGCTCCGGCTGCCTGACCTGGAGGTGGGGGCAACAGAAGAGAGGGCAGAGGAATGCGGGGTTTGGGCAGATATGGGGTCTTTTTTCTGGAGGTATAACTTTGAGGGACCGGGCTTTCATTCAGACTCGAACGCTGTCCGAATATGGCAGAGAAAAAAGGGTGATGGAGGCTGAGAGCGAGGAAGGGAGAGGAGGAGGCAGGGACAAAAGAGGCAGAGGGGGATGCGGGGAAGAGTGAGGCTAAAAGGGGCAGACAGGTAGGACAGAAAGGCGGGAACGCTTTCATCAGTACGCTTTCAGAATCCGATCCCACAAGCAACTGCTTGGACAAGCATTAAAAATGCAATAGGTCTTGCCTTTCATTAAGTTAAAGCCATTTGCTTTGCTATACAATACCATTAGCAAAGCAAATGGCTTTAACGTAATCAAAGGCGAGACCTATTGCATTTTCAATGCTTGTCTTTAATATGCCCCGACATTCCACTGACTGTAAATATCTGTAGCTTAGAAGCGGATGTTATCTTGTCATTCATCCAGTGAAGAGCCAATGCATACCCCCTAAAACCCTCTGTGTCCCAGAGGTGGGAGTATTCAGAAATGCGACAACGCCGTTGCAAGTCACATGGAAAGTGGAGTTAGATGTATTTAAAGGTTTTCCCTTGCAAAGGTTGTGCTTCCCGCGAAAAATAAATATGGCAGGCTTTGAAAATAGTGTCATTTTCATACAATGTCTTCTAAACTAATAACATCAATACTGTTATCCCTTGCGAATCACAAAGAACTGAGACTGCTGCATTCCCCCCCTGATGTCCCGTTCTCAATGTGCTTCTTTGTTTTTAGGTCTCGCCTGACCCAGCGCATGCGCTGGTCTGGCGAGACTTTTTGAGAGGGCTCCAAAAAGTGCTACCAGGCCAGCCTAGACCTACAGTGCATGTGCGCGGGCGCGGGCGCCGCGCTTGTCCGGTATTACTTTCACTTTCACGGCCGTTTTGATGTTTGATCGCGATCACGATCCCTTTCACGGCCGCTTGTTTATCCTTTCAGGGAAATTCCCCCTAGAGGTAGTCGGGGAGTGTAGTGCGCTCTTTACCTTGGTGTTGGGCTGCATTTACTGCCAAATTGTTCTTAAAGTGATACGTGACCATTATAAATTTGCGCTGCTCATCACAGATGCTGTGCCTTCCTTATTTATAGAAGTATTTTTCAGTGTCCGTCCTCTTTCTTGTGTATGATGTTTTAAAAGCCTGCACGTTAAATTCCGCTCACTTGTCTAGCGATGGCATTTCCCACACAGATGAAGGAGTGACATATCTACTGGACAAGTTGGTTGGTTCAAGTAGCGCCTGCGAAGCTTCAACCAACTACCGGTTGTGCAGCCTGATTATTTTATTTCATGCTGACCAAACAAAAAAAAAAGTAAGGCGCGATTTAACTTTGTATACTGCTCACAGTGGGTGCGGGGGTTTCTCTTTCAACTCTTTGACAGGCTGCCACTTTCACGGCAGTGGGACTGGCGGCAAACTCGAGTTCCCTGGATGAAGGCAGTGTGACATCTCCGCAGCTGGCAGTGTCCTCCTTCCTGACACAGTAACCGGAGACAAAGGACAGGCCTGAGACTTCCTCACCTTGAAAAACAGCAACTGTGTAGTCCCACCCCTCGTCCCTATAATCTACCATATAGCACTGCTCAGAAAGACCAGTATGTATCTCCTTGGTAAACAAAATGCCTCATGGAATTTCTAGGTGTTTGGTTCTCCCTTCTTCAACTACAGGAATCCAGACAATAAACTTCCACTGTCTATGAAGATATTCTCACCCCCAATCGGATGAATTCCACTTTACTGTGTTAATCAATGCTGAGAGGCAATCTTTAAGGGTAAACTTAGGAAGACGTACATCTACTCCAGCATTTACAGAATTTCCTTTTCAGTGTTTGCTTTACAAAGCTGCCACGGTTTCAGATTGCTGTGTGTGACATTTTCATAATCTCAGTTTGATTATGAGTGACATTTCAACGACTATGAGTGACACTTTCTCATGAGCAAAATCAAGCAATGAAGACGGGGTAACAAATATCAGAAATCCACCCATTTGAGCAACGAGAAACTCTAAACTGCAGCAAAGCATAAGAAATAATTGTTATACGACTTTCATTTATCATACTTTAGCCAAAATTGCAGAAAATAGATAAAGCTGTCTGGAAGACGTTTATAATTGAATTCTAATCAGCTGAGTGACTCGCAGATTCACTGGACTGCCATCGCCTACATGAGCATAAACATGGCAACACGGGAAAACAGAGTGTGAGGCACTAATTAAGGTCATAACTAGGCTGATAGCAAAGTCTCACTGACCTGACTTGCAGAACACTTTCTTTCGAGGAAGGTGACGAGCTGGCACTGCAACAATGCACACAAGCACCAGACTGTGCGGGTGTGTGTACCTTTGGGACATGAGGGGTATGGCTATGAGCTCATTAATTGCAGACACAGGGTGACAGTGCAGGAACTGCCCCAGCTGTAGATCTGGAGAGTTTTTTCCCACAAGGGCACTGTTTTAAATACTATACAACACACAAAACACCCAGTACTGTACTCTGTAATCCAGCTCTATGCCTCACTGTCTGTCCCAATACACACCTGCTTACCTGAGCTCTCATCCGGCTTCCTGCGTTTGTTGGAATGCATGGTATACATCCATGGGATGTTAAAGGACAGATAAGTGTCACTGATGGTTAAATGCTCATCAACTAACTCACACTCGGCGCGTGATCAAGATGGCCGCGTGAGCCTAGAGCTCCCGAGACCCTCGCTCCCTCCGGCAGCTATCCTGTCTATTATCCTGCTTTTGATGCCCGGAATATTGGAGGGGAGCGGTTGCTGAGGCGAGAATCGCTGTCCGGATCGAAATCGTCCACCAGACGCCGAAGTTGTACTGACTGGAAGTTTGTGGCCTACTTCCCGCACGGTGCCCGGGCCTTGCGTTGGCACAGTGCCCGTGCACTAATTGAACAACAGCGGCCGGGCTGGGGACGGGTCGGCGGAGGGGAGGTGTTTCCACTTTCACTTTCACTTTCGCCTTCCAGCCTCCACAGCGCCCGGGACGGGGCGTGCGTAGTGCCAGCCACTGGTCGCATGGTTGATTACTCTGTATGGGCAAGGAGAGTGTCTACAAGGCAGATTGCGATGTCGACCAAATCGGACGCCGACAAACAGAAGCCCAAGAGTACCAGGCGGGGCAGTTACACCCAGACTAACAACATGGACCGGTATGCCCACCAGAAGGGGTCTCCGGGCGGATCGGGCCCGATACTGGACGCCTCGAAGGACGCGACACCTCCCCCCACAGAACTGACCCTGCAAGATATTATGGGGGCCATCGAAGGGATGAAGTCCTCGATTGGGCAACAATTTGAGACCCTGGCACAAAAAGTGGATGCCATATCGATTGACGTCAATCTGGTTCGGGCAGACCTGGGGAAAACTAATGAGCGGGTTCAGTCCTTGGACCTCAAGACTGCCGGCCTCCTGGGCGACGTCTCCGGCCTTCAGCAGGAAGTCCGTACCCTGCGGACGGCAAATGATCACTTCGCCCGACGGTTGGAAGAGTTCGAAGGCCGTGCAAGGCGCAATAACGTGCGCATCATTGGGGTCCCGGAAAATTCGGAGGAGCAGTCGGTGGACCTGTTCGTGGAGGACCTGGTGGTGAACCATCTGGCGCCCAAAGGCCTCAGTAAGTTCTTTGCTGTCGAACGGGCCCACAGAGTCCCTGGCGGGAGGCCCAAGGTGGGGGCCCCTCCGAGGCCGATTGTCGCCAGGATTTTTAACTTCAGGGACCGAGATGCCATTCTGCAAGCATCGCGGGTGGCCGGCCCGCTGCCATTCCAGAACACTACTGTAAGTTTCTATCCGGACTTTACCCAGATGGTGCAGAAGCAACGGCAAGGCTTCCTGGCGGTCAAGAGAAGACTACGTGAGATGGTACTAAAATATGCCATGCTCTTCCCGGCCAGGTTGCGGGTGGTGTTCGAAGAGCGGACTTTCTTTTTTGAGTCTCCTGACATGGTCGGAGACTGGCTGGACACATTGCCCCAAGGACGGACTGGCGTGGAACGCTCCGGTGGCGCAGATGGTGGTGGGGATGAACACTGAGCCAGGACTTAAGTACTAGGACTCCGGTTCCTCCGGGAGGTTGATAATCCGGGGGGTAGCGGGGGCAGTAGGGGAGCCTTTTCCTCCTCTGGGGTTCTTTTCGTAGATTAGTAGTTTTAAGGGGCGACAGGCACACTGCAAGTTGGGGGGCACTTTAGAGCTTACGCAGGGGTGCAGGGTGGGGGGTGGATGTGGGTTGTTGTTGGGGTTGTTGTTGTTTTTTGTTATGCAAGGCGTAAAGATGCAAGCTTCTGTGACTCGGGTCTGGTTCCACGCGGGGGGTGGTGGTCTCCTTACATGTTGGGATGGGGGGTAGGGGCCTAAAAATACTCAGTTGGAATGTAAATGGCTTGGAGGATCGTATAAAGCGTGGGATTGTCCTGCAATTTCTGAAGCGATGTACCCCTGATATTGTCTTATTGCAAGAGACGCACTTGATTGGTAACACGTGCTATGCACTCAATCGTAAAGGCTATAAATTTGTTGCACATTCCGGGTTTTCCTCGGGTTCTAGAGGAGCGGGAATACTAGTCAGGTCCTCTCTGCCATTCGAGGTTGACTCCACTACCGTTGACGATAGGGGACGCTTTGCGGCAGTAGCGGGGCGGTGGGAGGGCAGGACCCTGGTCCTGGTGTCGGTTTATGTCCCCCCTGCATTGCAGCCCTCTACACTAGCGGACTTAGAGAGGACATTGTTGGATCTCCCAGAAGGAATGTTGGTGGTGGGTGGCGACTTCAATGCGGTTGGCTCTGGCCTGCTCGACAGACACCCGCAGAGGAGTTCGGGGGGGGCTCAGAAGTGGCTACCTGATTTTATAGATACCCTTGGGCTGGTTGACTGTTGGCGACTGTTGCATCCCACACAACGACAATATACTTTCCACTCAGGGGCGCATGGCAGTCTCTCTAGAATTGATTATGTCCTTACCCTAGCTGCATACGCCTCCTTCGTCTCTGAGGCCAGGCACATGGCACGAGGTATTTCTGACCATTCCCCGGTGTGGATCTGTATGGATGTCGGCAGAGGAGTGGGTGGTAGGGTGGCCCCAATTAACCCGTGGTACTTCAGGGACCCTGCGACTCGTAGTGCGGTATTGAAGGCGGTCGACCGTTACTTTCAAGAAAACCTTGGTTCGGTCACGTCGGCGGTGTCCTTGTGGGAAGCGTTCAAAACAGTGATTAGGGGTGAGGCCCTCTCCTTGATAACAGCGGCCAAGCGTCGTAGAGACGCGGAGGTCGCCCAGCTTGAGGCGGAGATCGCGGATCTAGAGTTGGCTCTGGAAGGGGAGGTCACGTCGGAGGCGCTGCACAAGTTGAGCCTTAAACAATCGGAGTACAGGGCCCTCGTGACGGATGCGGCCAAAGCCCTGAGTAGGGAACAGCGGGGCCGTCTGTACGACGTCGGGGACAAGGCCGGGAAATTGATCGCGTGGCTAGATAAAAAGGAGCGGGCCAATCGTGTTGTGCCGGACCTTGTGACGGAGGATGGCGTCATGGTCACGGAGCCGGACAGCATAGTCCAGTGCTTTGCGGATTACTTCCACACGGTCTATACCTCCGTGTCTGACAGGCCAGTGGAGGATTCATGTGAGCTCCTGCGCGATCTTGCCCTGCCTTGCCTCTCCGACATAGACAGAGACGATCTTGATGGTGACATCACAGTCGACGAGATTGCGGGGGCTATCCGCTCTTTGCGCCCGGGCAAGGCCTCGGGTCCGAATGGCCTGCCAATTGAGCTTTACAAACTCCGACCGGACAAGATCGCTCCGCATTTGCGGGCTATGTTCGTGGAGGCGCGGGAGATGGGCTGCCTCCCACTTGACCAGCGCCTGGCAACGATCGTGGTCATCCATAAAGATGGCAAGCCCAGGAACCGGTGCAGCTCATACAGGCCGATCTCGCTCCTTAATGCTGAGCCGAAGATCCTTGCCAAAATCCTCGCAAACCGGCTGGTCAGGGTGGTCGGGGATCTGATCCACCCTGACCAATCTGGCTTCATCCCGCATCGTAATACCGCGTTGAATCTTAGGCGCATCCGTGGAGTGATCGCAAGGGTGGTGACTATGCGGGAGCCGGCCATGGTGGCTGCGCTCGACGCAACGATGGCATTTGACACGGTGGAGTGGGCATACCTGTGGGCTGCGCTTGCGAAATTCGGCTTCGGGCCCGGATTTGTGGGCTGGGTAAGGCTATTATACGAAGGACCTCTCGCCAAAGTCGCAGTTAACGGTAGGGCGTCCCGTCCCTTCGATCTGGGGAGGGGTACCAGGCAGGGTTGTCCTCTATCGCCGCTGTTGTTCGCTCTCGCCCTTGAGCCGCTGGTGGCCTGGATACGATGGCACCCAGACGTGAGGGGGATTCGATGGTCCCCTGATCACGAAGACCGCATTTCCCTCTATGCCGACGATATTCTGCTCTATCTTACTTCACCCCGGAAGTCCCTTATAGTTGTTTGCGACATATTGACTTCCTTCGGGAGAAACTCGGGGCTAACCATTAATTGGGGTAAGTCATATCTGTATGCCCTGTGTGGGGACGTCCCGGTTCCCCCGCGGAATTGCCCGATCCAGATTGCCCGGGAGGGTTTCCTGTATCTTGGGATTTATATCTCTGCCGACCCAACGGTGCGGTATGAGAGGAACCTGCTCCCTCCGTTGGCGCGCCTGCGGCGGGACGTGGCGGGCTGGCGGCGGCTGCCGCTTTCCCTCCTTGGCCGTGCGGTGCTATTCAAAATGATGTCTCTTCCCCGTTTTCTCTATGTCCTGCAGAACACCCAGGAGCTGGTTCCGGCCAGCTACTTTCGGGAGGTTGAGAGTCTGCAGCGTTCGCTGCTGTGGGACGGCCGCCCGCGTATAGCGATAGCAAAATTAACTCTCCCTTGGTACGACGGGGGTATCGCGCTTCCCGACATCCGGAGATACTATTGGGCCTCCCAACTGAGCGCGATCAATCATGGAGTCTACGGTCCGGCGCTTGGCCCTGGCTTTGCTATGGACCGGTGGTTGCTGCGGGGTGGTGGCTATTATAGAGCACTTTATTCGAAGCCACCGGCTGGGTCCCTCACAGGGCCGACCGGGGTGGCGGTGCACGTGTGGAAGACAGTCACGAACTCCCTGGGATGGAGGGATAGGCTCACCCTCGCCACTCCGTTGTATGACTCGGACATGTTGGGGAACCTCTGGCACTCTAAGGGATTCGACAAATGGGATCTGATTGGCATCTCCAGGGTGGGGGACATGCTGACCAAGGGGCGGATTAAGTCGTTCGATGAGCTGCGGTCGGAATATGCGCTTGAGGGCACGGAATACTTCCGGTATGCGCAGGTGCGCCATGCGCTGCAGTCGGTCCTCGTTCAGGGGGAAAAGGTGCCTGAGTCCTCTCCATTGGAGGACCGGATCCTGGACGGCCATATGCCGGAGAGCACAATCTCCCTAATTTACAAAAAGCTTGTGAACGTTCGGACCAATCTCCTCCTGGGGGTGCGGGACCAGTGGACTAGAGACGGCCTTGAGCTGGACGATGAGGATTGGCAGTACGCGGTCTCCTCTCCTAAGGAGGTCGCAATCCCCGCCAGGTTGCGGCTTGTCCAGCTTAAGATACTCCACAGAGTCTATGTCACTGGGCCCCGATTGGTCCATATGGGTTTTTCCGAGGACGGGCTGTGTAAGAGGGGCTGCGGGATGGTGGGCACCTTTCTGCACATTATATGGGAGTGTGGTGTGATTGCGGAACTATGGAAGCGGATTCACGTTGTTATGCAGGAGGTCACGGGCATTGTATTGCACCCAGAGGCGCGGCACTGTCTCTTGAATGTGTGGGGTCCTACAGACTACGACGCGGTGCAGACTCAATGGGTGACCCTAGGGAATATGGTGGCTAAGCGAGATATTGCAAGATTGTGGGGATCCCCTAGCACTCCCACCCTGGATGCTTGGAAGGACAACATGGACTGGTGCATGTTCCTGGAGAAAACGGTGTATAGTGCGCGGGGGAGGCCCAAGAAATGGCATAAGGTATGGGGAGGTTGGAACCAGTATAGGGGGTACATATGTTTGCCTCCTGCCACTGAACCACTAGAGGAGCAGCTTTCCCCCTAGCCTCGCGTCCGACTTGGGTATTTCTGATGCACCTCTGCTAGAATGTTAGCGCCTCTGCTTCTCCCTCCTCCTCTCAATCGGTGGCTTGAACTGATGTTGGAAATGGGGCCGCCCCCTCGCTGGGAGCTGACGCGAACTTATGATGTGTATTGCCTTGCTTGTTGTGTTCATTTTTAAAAATTGGAACCTTTGTTTTTATCCTGTATGAGAGCTGTAGATGACTGCACGTGTCGATTGAGGAGCTGCCGAACCTCCGGGTTGTCGGCTGAATAGCAGTGTATCTGAATTATACGAATAAAGGTTTTAAAAAAAAAAAAAAAAAAAAAAACTAACTCACACTCAGTAGTAATTGGGCACACTGACTCTGACCCGTCCTCCTGACGTCGGTGAAATTGGTGTGTCGGGTGCCCTTAGTAACTTATTTATTTATGCAATTTTATATAGCGCAGACTGTACCCAAAGGTGTCAAGAGCGCTTTACAATTGAATCAAGTACGTTACGTGAGGAGATTTACAAACTTACACGTTACAGATACAAATGGGATACTTGAAAAAGTAAAATAAGAGGTGGCAATCACAGCAAAAAAACAAAAAAACAAGCATTTGCAATGCAATAGCTCTCCCTTTTGCGAGATTTTGAGCTATTCGCATTGTAAATGACAATGCCTTTTATTTATGTGTTTTGAAAACTTGCAAGAGGGGCGTAAACATGCACTCTGTACTTATAGCCTTTGCTTACGAAAAGCAAGGCTGGCAATAACTGCACCAATTTTACTGCCAGCCTTGCATCTCGTAAGCAAGGACTATCTGTACAAAGTGCGTGTTTTCAAAACACATAAATAAAAGGCATAGTCATTTACAATGCCAATAGCTCAAACTCTTGCAAATGCGAGACCTATTGCATTGCAAATGCTTGTTTGATATTGCAGTCCGCCTCTTTCAAATAGTGGAGATCTACTGTCCTGCAACATACGTTCAATAAGCATTTACAGATTACATTTGACATCGTGAATATTAATGAGGCACGGTTTCTGTGAGAGCTTGCTTATGGCCTATATGCGCTATGTTCATAAATCCAGCATAACGCTAAGGTTTTGCCATGTTATATCGTAGTCCCTACTCAAAAGCCAAGCTGCGATGCGACTATGCCACATCACATAAATGTTTTCAATTAAATTGCAACTCAGAAACCTAAGTTAACACAGCTGAAAGAAACATGCAATAACTGTTGAGGCAATTGCGCAGCTACCATTTTCCAGGCAGTATGAGCCAGATTGTCAAACCTATTTCCATTTGCAAATGGCCAAATTCTAAAACAGGCTGCATTTCAAAGAAAAAAAGTGTTTTTCATTTAAAATCAGTCACAGACATGGTAGTCTGCTGTACCCAGCAGGCCACCATCCCCATGACGGCTCCGAATCCCAATGGTTCGCAAATTGCGACCTACCTCATTACCATTCCTGAGGTAGGTCGATTTGCGACCTGCTAGGTATCGCTATTTGGAAAAAAAAAGGTTCATATATGAGGAAAATAGATTTTCTAATTGAGATTTGGACATAATCGGAATTAGGAAATTTGTATTCCTAATATTGGTACATTGGGCCCTAAATCACCAGCTGGGGTTTTCTAGATTATTATTATTGAAAGGCAATTTGTAAAATGCTAAATATACTTTAAGAGAGTCGCTTCGTGCTACAGAAGACCGACTATCACGTGGTGGCAGGTCTCAGGTTCTGTGTTGTCACACCGTACATGGTTGAACAGCTGTTGAAAGGCTCCTGATGTCTTTGTGCAGGCAGGCGTACGTATAACATACATTAAAGGCCCCGAAATAATCTGCAATCAAAAGAAAGCAAGTGTAACTGAAAAAAGAAAATGCAGGGAAGAGCCTGAAAACTAGGCCTGGCCAGAATTTCAATTACGCTGGAGAATTCGGAGTAATTTAGGTAACTGCGTGTTACTCTTTGGCGCAGAATTACCGGTATTTACACAATCACTCCTGCTTGCATAACTAAGAGTAATTTTGGGAGGGGTAAAAAACCATATTTAGAGCATATTTAGAGAGAGCAAGCATCCGCTGGCCCTCGCTATCCATGTTCTTCTACATTTAGAGCCGTTTCTTATTGAAAAATGCATCCTTGCATCTATTTTCGGTGCAAGAGTGCACTTTGCTCTAAGAAAATGGCACTAAATGCGAGTAGTAAGTTGGGATGAAATCCTACTTCAACAGTTATTTAGTGGGCGCCAGTGGCTTTTCGTGCACTATGTTCATGTTCTGTTGCATTTTGTGTTATTTCTTTGTGCAAAATGCATCCTTGCATGCTAAAGGCATAATTACTTTTCTCATATAATTCAAACATAACCTCATGGAATTCTCAGGTAGTTCCACGTGATTACACTACAAAGAATTATGTTAGTTACCCACCCGTACTGTAAACAGGCATCAAAGAGTAAGGTACTGCAGTACAGGAAACAAGAGGCACTGAACTAATGGAAAAGAAAGAAAGAGAAAGTTGTGATTTTAGAGGAGGAAAGTCAAGCAATAAATATCACCTATGAAGAAGAGTGAAGAAACAGAATACTCAGTCTATCAGGTGCATTTGTTAAGCATTCAGCTGCTTCGGCCGAAGCATCCCGATGCTCAAAAGCAGTGACTAGAACTGATAACTTAAAAAAGGGCAATGTTTTAAGAGAAGGAGCATACAACGAAAGGCTTATGATTAAAATACATGTGATATACAAATATAGTTGAGAACTAGTTTATTTGAGGAGTAGAGAACAAACTTGGTCTATTCTATTGGGATTCATCATGTGGTGAGCTGAAAGAGAAATAATGTAGGTGGCTCGATAAGGCATTTAAATTGCATTCTCAGATTGGTACACAGAGCCACAAGATCACAATAGGGACAAGTCCACCTAAGTAAAAGAATAGGAACTGGTCTTAAAGTCAGTGAGTTTATGGGAGAAAGTGGATTAGTTGGGGTGGATGGTAGACCACCACAAGTAATAGTATCACTATTCTTGTTAGGTCCAATAAAGGTTTCAGTAATTTAAACCTGAGCTCAACCCCTGGCAGCTATGGCACAAAGGAGACAGACTGAATTTAAGAAAATGTAAAGGCAATTAAAAGTACCAAAATAGTTAAAAACACAAAAACAATAGAAATTCCACTCCAATTTATAAAATTAGGAAATATTTTATTGAACAAAATTATGCCAAATTGACAAAAATCCAATAAGGGGACTGGGGATGTGAAATTTTAAAGTTTGAATAAAATTTTAGCACAAACAAAAACACAGAGCGCCAACTGCTGGTTGTTCGAGACCATGACAACGGTATGGTTTAAGGCCGACTGAGCACGGGTCAGATATGAGTCCCAGGTTGGTCCTGGTCAGTTACATTCTGTCTTAGAAATGTTCTCAGAAGGTAGACCCTCAGCAGGGCAAGCCAGCAGGCTGGATCTGAAGTCTGGGTCAGCTACGACAGATTGGTGAAAGATGAGGTCTCAGTGGAGCCATCGACGAAGACAGAAAAAGGTCAAAGCAGTAAAAGTCAGGAGTTTGCACCCAGGATGCCATCGATGTCGATTGGCTGCTGCTTAGCATTGGGTTTAGTGGAGAATTCTACTTTCAGACTCAGTCTCTTTGATGGAAGTCAGATTCCTTTAGCTGAGCAAGGCTGCAGGCTGTAGCTGGAGAGGGTTTGATGTTTGGCAAACAAAAGAAGGAGCGCGCCCTCTGAGGTCAAATGATACCTCCAGGTTAAAGAGAGGTGTACTGAAAGGGACAATCCTTTAGTTTGGTTAAAGACCCCTCACTCACCAACCTAGTTGGTGACATGCTTCATCATCGGGGTCCCACCCAGAGGCCGAGTGCCATCTGGGTGTGCTGCGACACCTGATTACAGTGGAGCTGGTGTTATTTGTGTGTGCAAGTGATTGTAGTGTTTTAAAATTTGGTCAAGTTTTTAACTCTGTAAAAAATTATTTAATCATAGAGCACTTGATCAATGTTAAAAGAGTAAATGGGGATACCCTATAGGGTTAAATTGGCCCGTGGTATCTAGCAATAAAGTGTAAAGTGAGTGAAAAAAATATATATATGTGGTTGGTCATATATATAAAAAGGTCTACATGTTTCAACCCTGGTGGAAAAAGTCTCCAGGTTTTCTTCAGGACCGGATATGATGGTGCTAACCAGGGTGGTATACACGCGCTAAGGTGTACCCTGCCCTTGGTTAGGAGTAAAAAATTCCTACTGAAAATCCAGTGGGAATAAGCTGGTAATGCGGGGAGAAAGTGCCTCGAGAATGTCGAGAGCACGGACAGAAAATTCACCTTCAATATAGTGAATAGGTAGATCAGCTATTTCGCCTACAACCGTGTCCCGCCACCGCGTCCCGAGAGCATCCCGGGCATTTCTCGGGACGCGGTGGCGGGACACGGTTGTAGGCGAAATAGCTGATCTACCTATTCACTATATTGAAGGTGAATTTTCTGTCCGTGCTCTCGACATTCTCGAGGCACTTTCTCCCCGCATTACCAGCTTATTCCCACTGGATTTTCAGTAGGAATTTTTTACTCCTAACCAAGGGCAGGGTACACCTTAGCGCGTGTATACCACCCTGGTTAGCACCATCACATCCGGTCCTGAAGAAAACCTGGAGACTTTTTCCACCAGGGTTGAAACATGTAGACCTTTTTATATATATGACCAACCACATATATATATTTTTTTCACTCACTTTACACTTTATTGCTAGATACCACGGGCCAATTTAACCCTATAGGGTATCCCCATTTACTCTTTTAACATTGATCAAGTGCTCTATGATTAAATAATTTTTTACAGAGTTAAAAACTTGACCAAATTTTAAAACACTACAATCACTTGCACACACAAATAACACCAGCTCCACTGTAATCAGGTGTCGCAGCACACCCAGATGGCACTCGGCCTCTGGGTGGGACCCCGATGATGAAGCATGTCACCAACTAGGTTGGTGAGTGAGGGGTCTTTAACCAAACTAAAGGATTGTCCCTTTCAGTACACCTCTCTTTAACCTGGAGGTATCATTTGACCTCAGAGGGCGCGCTCCTTCTTTTGTTTGCCAAATATTTGTCCAAGGGGAATAGGAGTACCCCCCAATAAAACCCTTTCTCTCCCATTGTTTTTCATAGAGGGTTTGATGTTGTCAGATGCTGGTCGGGGCTTCTGAATTGAATTTACGTTTCAGTAGAAGAACATAGCTGGAGCAGCAGCCAAGTCAGGCCCACTGGCAATGCACCTTCGGTGGAACCGCTTGGCAAGTTGGTCCTGGTCTTCCGTCTGTTCCCTATGCATAAATCTTTGAAAACGTTTCTAAGTACTAGGTTTTAGGGTTTCACATGAGGAGTATTTTCTTCCACATATCTAAGACCCCCAGGACATTAGGGACATCACTTAGAGGTCAGGATCCACTTCAGTAGAAGCCATCAGCAGGGTCCAGGACATGCTCATTTGTAGCTGGTCAGATGTGCTCTCTCAGAAAAAATTCTTCTTGTAAATTTTTTGTGTCCCTGAAGCTTAACATTAGATCTGCTAATTGACCCTAGGAGTCTCCTTAACAGGTCACAGCAGCAGGTGCAGTCCTTTATCTGTCTTCCACAGGTCCAGAGGAGTTCTGAAGAAGGCCCGGGGGTACCACTTTTATGTCTGGCTCCAGCCTCTCGCATGGTGTGGCTCCTGACCCCTGCCTCACTAATACAGAAAAAGTCCCCAGTGGCAGTCCTAGCAACTTGTGCAGCAGTTCCTGTGTACCCAATTGCACACACACCTACAGTGCCCCTCTATAAATAAAACCAAGGTAACAGGACCTTGCCATTCTCAGCTTCTCTTCCACTGGGATTGGTGCCTGGCAGGTTAGCCTGACAATAGAGGGGTAAGCCCAGGTGTGAGCTACATGTGCCTGTGACAAGGCAGGCCCCTTTGAAGATAATTACGTTCCTGGCACTGCTCAGATGGTGACCCTTTTAGATGAACAGGAAACTCCCCCACATACAAGCATTTTGGGTTAGCTCTGGGAGTCACTTTTTTTTAGGCACAGGGACATTAAGTGATTTGCCCAGAATCACAGGATGTTCAGCGTCATTACCGAGACTCGAACCCAGCTCCCCAGGTCCGAGGTCGAGCGCCCTAGCCGTTAGGCCAACTCCTCTACCCTACAGTCCATTGACTAGTTACAACTAGTCAATGGAATTCAGCTTCTGGGGTACAGTTGGAAGCTCAGGCAAATGAGCTTCTGGAGGAGTTAGGCAGGATAAAGGTAACTTTTAAAAAATACCGTTTGCAAAATATTTGTTTCAAATCAGACTTTGCCAATGAATTGGATTTGTAATAAGTGGGGTTTTTTTTAAAGTCCAAGAAGTAACTTTTTACCTGGTTCTTAGGTGGAGATAACATTATTTCATTTTAACAGTAACTCCCAATTCTTTCCTATGGAACAGCTAACACTGTTAGAGTGAAAATAGCTTTTTAGGCCTTCTCACTGTAAGGACATGTTTTATTTTACTGTTTTACATGTCATACTCTTAAATACCATGCACCATGCCTTATAGGCATTTAAGGCTAACTTAGGGGTGACTGACTTATAAATATTTAAAGGGTAGATTCAGGGCTGACAAAAGGGTTTGTGGCAGGCCTGCAGTCATGTTTTGTATTGTCGCTTTAGTTTTGGCATAATATGTGCTACAGTCTTTTAGTGATATTTAACTTACAGGCCCTGGGTACAGTTTGTATCATATACTAGAGCTTTAGTAGACGTATTGTGCTTAGAGTCGCTACTTCAAATATGATCAGATTTTGAGCTTTGATGCTTTTATTTTGTATTCTTTAATTGGAGAAAAAAGATAACAAAATGTAAACTGGTTAGGTTGTTCCCTTCTTTGACAATTACTGTACCTGGTGGTGGTCAAAAAGATCCTTCCTTTTGGGTCGTCCGATCCACTATCTGTTAAAATTGTAAGTGCTCAAACACCTATAATCCCATTTCATAAACACAGAGTCCCAGGTCTACTTATATTTTGTGCTGGGTTTGCATGACAAAAGTGAGGCAAACTCAGCACAGAGCGTTATGGCATTTCCTTTAACATGCAAATCATGAGTTGCACTGGAAGGTTGCCTACAGTAATGCGAAATAGCATATAGCATTACTTTGCTTCAACAGGGCGTACCATGGTGGTACATGGACATTCCAGTGCAACTACCCATGGGTCTTGATGCAAATCCCTAAGCACAAACATTTATAGGCATGGATTTCCACCAAAACGTATGCTTGCTTGATACAGGCAAATTAGTGGAGCTACTTTTTATCACCTCAACCTTTTTCCAATATTCCTTGGGTGTTGCAGGGTACAGCATACGTACAAAGTAGTGAAAATATATATTTTTTTTTAGTGGAAGACTCCACTTCCAGTACAAAGCCTACACTTGACAGAACGCAAATACCTTTGCACTGCAGTATAAAGGTGTGTGGGTTGGCAGACAGCAACCTGAATTGTGCCAGTGCTGGGGAGAGGAAAACAGTGCTATATTTTAGTGGATATGACACTGTCTTCCTCTACCAATTTGAGGCAACCCATCACAGCAACTGTGGTTGTTGTGCTGCGTTACTCCAAAACTCAGTCAATCTGCCCGGTATGTACGAGCTGGTGTACATGTACGGCTGAGCAGGGACTGCAGGTGACATTTCTGCGGGCGAAGATGAACTGCTGGTGGAAGGAGCGATGGGGAAGCCAGAGCAGATTGCCACGCCCCTCCCCCTCCGCCAGTTCTGCTGAATATTTCCCAGCCATGGCATTAGATTCCTCCGCAGCCTGGCAGAAGCACTTGCATTCCTGTTGCGCGGTCGTGTCGGCCTGACTGACGGTAGCGCGCCTGGACCCATGCGCACGGCAGGGTGTTCCTTTTCCAGGGACGGCTCCTGGGGTTTTGTACCTGCTTCACCCCTCCTGTGACCAGACACCTGGGCGGGCGGATTGGGGAAGGAACGGCTTGCGGTTCGTGGTTTTCAGAGGGCGTGTTTCCTTCTCTAGCTGACTGAGGGTCCCCCCTGCGCGTGCATCTGTGCTGCCCTGCCAGGCTCGCGGGCGTCGGACGTTCTGGTGAGTAAGGCTCTGACCCCAGTTCAGCCCACACTGTGGCGATGCTTTGCTGCTCACGAGCGGCAGCTTTTTATGGTAAACCGGGTAAAGGCAGTATTGTTTACAACCTGCCACAATGCCATCCTGCCGCTTCTTTCAAACCTCTTTATTTCACTCCGGTGTGGTTTTGTAGAAGCATTTCTGCCCAAAACCTAACCAAATGACACTACATTTTCCTGTGTTCCACAGTGTCTAGTGAGGTATTTGGTTATCTCCGAGTGACTTCTTTTACTTGAAGTATTTGTGCGAAGAGTTTCTGTCCTCACAAAGCAACAGACTGCAGGACATAGGTCTGGGTTAGGGTAGTGATGTGGAAATGCTGGAAAACGTCCTGGAAGAGGATGCACAGACAGTGGGCTTTGAACATTTTTCCTACTGGGGGTGCTGGGCAGTGGCTTCAGCTCACCAAAATATAGGGGCTCTAATAATCCTGGTGTCACTGAACAACCGGATGCAGCAAATCAGAAAAAAAACTAGAGAGCATGTGTTAGTTGGAGAGAAAGAGTTGGATGAGACGGTAGTCACAGCAATTTTTGCAAAAATGTTGTTCAATTGTGCATTACGACGTAGTATTCCTAAATGTGTGGATAAATTGATTCAGCTGTTATTCAAAAACAGGGTTATATAAAAAAAGACTATTACCAAATCAGTGTTTTCAGCCGTTGTGCACACAAGGATAAATACATTCTGTATTGGTTTATATTTCTCACCCTACTTCAAAACCTGCCTGCCACCAGATTCAACAATTAAAAGCGCAATATGAAACTCATATTTATAATATGTGTACATTTAAAATAGAGCAATTTTTTCACATAGGTGCCTTTTATGTACCTCATCCCTTCGTCCTCGACAGGACCGACCACTATTGCAAAAGCCATCTCTTTAAAGCCACATAATGTGAACTTAGCTATACATGACAGGCAGTGCAGTGGTATATTAAAGGACTCAAAATGCCTAAATGTAAATATGTAAACATTCTAGCAATTTTAAATCTGTGAGAATCTTTACGATTTATGTGGATAAGGTGTATTAACATTTTGTATGTTGCATGTATCCTATCCATCAAATTTGATTTTGCAGATAGATCCACAGTCTTCCATGAAGGCTAGACTTGTAGTAGCTGCAGGTCTTACAAAACTGTACTAGCGTTCCTAAATTAAAAATGTATTTTTATTTACAGGAACACTATGATTAAATGGGTCAAAAAGTTGTTTTACAATGCTTTGTTTGGATTTTCTCTATGATTGTGCTTTAGGGAACTATTGATGGTAGTGTTTCTGCTTTAATATACTTTATTGATGAGGTGCAGATGGAACAGCATTGTAAATATTGGAGGCATGCAGCCAGTTATAGTTAGCACCATATATGTAATGTTGGCGAACTTAGATATGGAGCATGCCACCTGATGATGTACTTTTCCTTAGTAGGATCGGCTTATAAGGTCAACTTGGTATCTCGGAGCATCATTTTATGTTTCTCCACTTAAATTTAACTAGGTCAGTGTCAAAGCAATTCCTGCACAACACACGCTAACTCCACTGTAGGGCTCAGAATAGTTGGAAAGGAACACATGCTGGGTCTTACTCTGAACGGAGTGATATCAGCATCTGATGAGGTCCTACTTGCTCTACTAAATTGTGAACAGCGCACAAGAGCAATATCTCTTTGGCTGTCTATGGCACAGTCTGTAACACCCATCCGAGAAGGAACTCGGCTGTATCCGCACCTTTCTGTCCTTAGGGAGTGGAGGTGGCTCTTCAACTACGCCCTATCCTGAATCGAAAGGTACTCAAACTGCAGTACATCCTACTTTGCGGAAGCACCCACTTAGCATACAAAGTAGACTTTACTGTGTACGCAAGGGGGACTGTTAATTGTGTTTCAAATTTACGTATAGTCTCCTGTGCTCATCTTATGTACCATAATCAATAAACTTAAATGTACACTCCAGAATGTGCTGGAAACTGACTGGCCGTTTGGTGCTATATCTGCCACTTCGCAAAAACCCTTAAATACCTATGACTTCTTCTGACCCCCAAAAAGTAACCTTTTCTTCCTACAAGACTTTGGCCAGTGGTACTTGTTCACTGTACTTACTAAAGCATAATTTGCTCCCAACTCATCTTTCCTGTGCCCGTGTGATGACTGACCATTCTGTGCCCCAAAAACTGGCAAGATATTTTACATAGTTTTCACCACTTCTCCTGCCATGCTGGCTATACCCCAAGTATACAACCACTGGCATTCGCACTCATGTCCTTTTAGAGATGGACAATCTAGCTTCACTTTGTAGTTTTTTATTTAAGAAGTGTAAAGCTAAGTCAAAAGTTGATTTACACGGTGCAAATGTCTAACTAGAACATGAAAATGTATAAAGACTATGTTGGGTCATTGCCGACACATGACTCTGCGGCAAGCTTATACTGTAACAATGGAAACACAACCTGAGACTATTGGTATATCTGTCGTTGGAAATATAATTATAAATGAATGAGATGCTAAGGTTTCAGTGGTCTCTATGGGACAGGAGGTATTAAAGCAGATCAGAACGTTCAGTGTTTTACTTTGTGGCCTAGGATGTGTGACATAACCACTGGTGGATCTCCGTGAGAAGCGAGGTTAATGTTTCCAAATATTTACACATCTTTTTGACAGATTTAACAGAAAGGAGGCGACATAAAGACCTGCCTGGTGTCATAAGTTGGATGAACGCATTCTCATGACTTATCTGCATTGCTTCATGGGCCCGAGATCTCGTCACACAAAAGTGGGGTACTTGGCAGGACTGCGCAGCTGACCCAATTTAAATGTTCATACTACTCCCAGCCTGCTTTGCTGTAGCACCGCCCAGGCTGACAGGGACACGTGTCCATGGCTGATCAGTTCCGGCACTATGATTGGGGCATACAGGCATTGGCTCACATGCATTGCACTGCCAGCGAGGCTAGCTTAGACGCAATGGGATCGTATAAGGCAGGCATCTCCACCGAGTAGCTGGTGAGCTTCTGGTAGCTCTCCAGCTACTCATAAGTAGGTCTCCAGTGTGCATCCCAGGCTACTAAATTAAAAGCTTTTTCTTGATTGAATATATAAATGTATATCAAAATCGAAAAGTGTGTATTCAAGCCAAAAATGTGCTTATAATCATAACTAATGTTTGGAGAGACTTAATACTAATACTAACTTGGTTCCAGGGGTACTGCTGCTATGGCTGTTAAGTTTTACCCATGTAAAGGCTTTCCAAATTGACAACGTATTTTTCTGGTAATCTTGCATATGGACAATGTAAACTTAACGTGCACAGCATTAAAACTCTAATCATATTAGTAGCTCTGGATGATTTTCATTGAACATAAGTAGCTCTAACTACAGAAAAGGTTGGAGACCCCTGGTATAGGGTGGCTGAATTGAAGCGAGGACCCAAGAAGACGATCACCCACCCCAGACAGGGCTGGACTGGCCATAGTGGGCCCGGGCATTTTCCCGGTGGGCCGCCAGGGTGGGGGCCGGTTTTGGATCTCTGGGGGGGGGGCATTTTTGTTACAGGGCCCCTTTTGCAGCATAGGTGCAATATCGGCCTCTGTAATTAAATCGGCTGAAACCGGCCCTGGCAAACAACTCGGGTGCCCCCAGACCATTCGACCATGAAGAAGCTAAAGTCCCTGTACAAGTAAAACAACTACGCACATATACAAGACCTGTCAAACATAAAGGGTATTATTTGCAAGCAGAAAGACATGTCCTCCTGCCACTCCAATCCCCGTGTCGCATGAGCAGTTGTTTGAAAGCTATAACTTCTATCATCTCCTTGGCAATAGTCATAAGGATGCATAAATGATACTTTTATACATTTGTTTATGTACGTAAATCAGATTTTTTGCCTCTTAATACTAAGGTGAAATCCGTTGGGGCTGCAAGGCATTAGAGGGGGTGGATTTTCAAGGGGATAGTACTTTTGCTACGCATGCAGGGGTGTTAATTCTTTTGCTGTAAAATACAAAATATTTGCAGAAGAGTGACTGCTCAGTTTCTTTGTGCAGGCAACAGTCATGTTTACTGTCATAATAACAGGTGAATAGAAAACCACAGCTTGGCCTTCGTACTACACCAAAAACATAAAATGTACTCGGAGCCAAAAAACAATCCAACTCTTCGATATGCAGTAAAACACAGGTTTATTCTTTGAGCCTAGAAAACAGTGGGTTAACCAACACACGCCTGTGTACATATCCACTGTAAGTGCCAAGAGAGTAAGCTTGACCACTTTTTCCCTGCAGTTGCATACCCACACCAACAGTTAGTCCTGTTCATGTGCCAAGGTGGTACACATAGAAGATGATACAAGCCTTAGGTGATTAGTGATGGTAGTTGGCAGGGCTAGATGCCTTAAACACCCCACCTAGCCTAAAACAGAAACATAGTCAAACTGGCAACCAAATAAGGTTTTAGGGAGGAAACTCCTTTCAGGGGAATGCAAATGATAACAGGATGCCAAGAGGAATGAGTGGAAAACAGCAATGAAAAGACGGAGGGCAGAAGCCTAAAGCTGCACAGTTCCAATGGAATAATTCCGCAGCATCTCTAGATTCTGGGTTTCCTGTCAATAGTTAGTCCTCCCTGAGTAAACGCGAGAGTTACCTCCTAAGTGGATATCCTTTAACTCTTTTGGTGGAGATGGGTTTCAGTCTGGAATCTCTTCAGGTCAGATGTCAAAAAAGGGAACTTCTTCCAGTCTCTTCATGGCAGTAGCGAGGAGCATGTTACACATGCAGAGCAATAGTCACTTGCTGCTCAGACTGAATGTGAAGGCAGACGGTCTGTGACCTCCCACGCTGAAGGGACTGGAGTTGCATGCAGAATACAGCATACTAAGCAAGATCAGTTTTTCTCAAGAAACTCTTGAGGCCTCTTTAAACAGATGAAAAGTAGGACCGACACCTATAAGAGGTGGAATCTACAACATTGGTCTGTTCCACTATCTATCCTCTCTTAGGTTCACAGTTCACACAAAACTCTGGCACAGGGTTCCATTATCCCTCCTGGGTGGTAATGGGAAATCCTCTGATTTCTGGATGGAGTGCTAAACCTGAAGAACCACCAATCGGTGTAATTTCCTGCACCATACTGTCTCTACAGTGGAGTAAATTCCACTAATGTGTCTTCAGATTTAGTAGTCCCTTCTGAAATGAGAGTATATTCCATTCCCACCAAACTTTAAATCTTACATTTGGCAAATTGTTGAGTAGCAGCCCCTAGGTTGCACAGTTGGAAATATACAAATGGTATTTTTTTTAAAAAGAGAACAAATGTAAGCCACAAATTTCTTTACAGATTGTTGGAAAACAAGGCAGTATCTGTGAGGCCGGCACAAATAGCATGACTACATTTGTCCTTCAATGGGAACCAAACACCCAATTGTAGTGCCTGACTCTCAGAGGGTAGCGTTGCAGAGCAGTCTGAGGCTTACTCAAGGGAGGTGGTGTGGGCTAGTAATCGCCATTACAGGTGCGCAGCAATAACACTCATTAATTGATTGTCCGGTCTGTACTTTGCTTTATAAAAGTAAGAGTACATTTATTAAACACACACACTACACAATACTATGCGCCAATTTACAAATATATATAAGCTGTTGGAATTACGTTGTGACATTGCATACCATCTCCACCCCTCCCGCAGGGGGGCGGGGTCTAGTACCACCACTTCCATGTGTGCACATCATCTTGCCCCCAATGCAGTTAGTTGAACATAACCTGGAGTGTGGGCCCTGCGCACTGGCACCATCCCAGTGGCGACCCACCCCATTATCTCAACAAGCATTTAAAATAGGTAACCCTGCCTTGGTGACACATAACCCTGACTGAGCATTTCCTACTGACCATGAAGTATACATCTCTACATCTTAAGGGCTAGCAGTCTGGGTTCTTCACCTAAGCGCAGCAGCAAGAATACATGTTTAAGCATCACTTTAGATTAACAGTACTCATCACATTTGTGGATCATTAGAATGCATTGCAATTACAGCCCCTAAAGGCATCACAGATGAAATCACAGGATTACGCATATACAGCCAGACACCCTAGCAGGAATGTCTGACAACATAACCCCACTTTGCTTATGACATCACCTTACACAGGTGCTTCACATTACACCTGTGACTTTCAGCCCCTCTAAAAGAAATAATGTTAGTAAATGCATATCTGGTGCAATTACACCCCTTCACCTCCAGGGGATGCCCTTCTCCTGACATCCCCAACTCAGTCTTTGACTCTTTGATGGACTTCTCCATACACCCCCAGCTGTAGAATCAAAGTTACAGCCCAGGAGGTGTTAAAATGCGGCTGAGCCCTTGAGGGGTTATTCTTTTCAAGTCCCCATGAGACTTAGGGAGGGACTTTTCTTCTGTGTGCTGGGGGAGGCTGCGCTCCTCCTACAGCTCCCCCTGCACCTCTCCAGCAAATGGGGATGGCCCCTCTCCTCTGGGGGCCACCAAACATCCAAAACAGTAGAATTCCCCATGCCTTGCAAGGCATTATGGGGCGCTCCGTGTTCTTTGCCGTGAATATTCAAGCAGCGGCTCCACTGCTGTTCCTGGGAGAGATCCGCGCTGCCCGTCCTGTCTCTCCGCATCACCTCTTCAGTGGGGGTCCCAGTCCTATCCGGACCCCCAGGTGAGCTATGGCAGCTCGGAGAGCCCACCCCTGGCCGCTCTGGCCTTTGTTCGGGGGCCCGGTCCCACCCGGGCCCCTGGCGCCTTCTCATTCCTTCCGGGGTCCCGGCCCAACACGGGACCCCTGCATGCCTTTACGATGGAGGGGAGGCCACCCCCGGCTTCCACCGCCGGCTCCCCACCCGGCCAGCACCCTCGCGTGCTGCTGCGGGAGCCGGCAACGCAGTTCTGGCCTGCCCGCTCCAGCGGGCAGACGCGCAGGACTTTGCCCGTTCCTCAGGCCATGGCTGTCCATTAGGGGAGTGCGAGGGCACTCCCCCATGCCTTCCACCATCTTGGGGCCCGGAGATGGGGTCCCGGGCCCCCTCACCTGCTTTACGGGGAGCGTGCTGGTGCTCCCCGGCTTGCATCTTCTGCGGGGGCCAGGGTGGGCTCCTGGTACCCCGCATCTGCACGACTTCGCTTCGGGGCCCGGAGATGGGGTCCCGGACCCCAAAGACTTCTTCTTGTTCGGGACCCGGGGATGGTGTCCCAGGACCCCTCTGGCACATTTTTGCAGGGGGGCGTGATGGCGCTCCCCCCGGCTTCCCCTTCTCACACGGGGCCCGGACTTGGGATCCCGGGCCCCTCCCCCGGCACATCTTCACTGGGAGCGCGACAGGGCTCCCCGACCTCAGGTTCGGCGGGGCACAGGGTGGGCTCCTGGCACCCCGCAGGGGGTTCCTTCACGGGGTGCGTGACGGCGCACCCGACTTTACTTCTTTTGGGGGCAGCCCCTGGGACCTGACCAACCCCGGGGGAATATTCTGGACCGGCGGTGGAGCGCCACGCGCTTTGTCGGTCATGGCAGAGGTCAAAGGCCTCCTACCTTCTGGGGGGCATATCTCAGCCCCCAGGGGTCCGATTTTGGTGATCTTGGCCACTTCTTGCTCCTGGTGGCGCTCCCCAGCCACTGGGAGCACTCTCTTTCGCCTTCTGGGTCTCTGAGAGGGGGGATTCAGCAGGGAGCTGTCTTCCTGGCTCCCTGCACCAGCTTTTCGCCTGGCTCTCCTCCTGGGCCTCTCTTCTCCCTGCGCAGAGGCCCCTGCTTCTGCACACTGGTCCTGGTCTCTTCTCCTGGCGCTGTTCAGGATCCTGGGACAGTCAGGGGGTTCCTCCTTCCAACTGCCCATTGTGCCAGGTTCCAGCACCTTCTGCCTCAGCAGACCACACCCCAGAGAGAGCTTCTCTTCCTGTGCAAGTTCTTTTAAGAAGTTGGGGAGGGGGCTGGCAGGAAGTCTCTGTTTACCCTATCACACAGCGACACATCACTTCTCTGCCCCTGCTCCCTCCTTCCTGCCCAGGCCTCTGGGTTTGTTCAACATGGCGTCGTCCAGGGTCTCCTGCCACATGGTCTCTGAGAGCCCCTTCCCCCCCAGGGCTGCCTTCGCCCTGGTGCAGCTTGGTGCCTGGCACCCAGTGACAGCTGCTGATGGATTAGCCTGTAGCTCCACCCCTCTTCTCTCCTTGGAGGGAAGGTCTTCGCTCTGGGAAGAAAGATCATTAATCCAGGCGGCTGGGGTCAGCCCCCAGCCAGGCCCTGGTTATGAGCTCACTGAGAGAAATATAACATTTCTGGATGACTCAAAAGCAGTGCAAATATGACTCTGGAATACTTCTTCTCACATAAGTTACAGTGGACTTTGGTGCGTGTCTGGAATTTGTAGGCCCTAGGAAAGTGGAACTAGCCCATGTGCTCCCTATCCCCATAAGAGAATAATGGAATAAACACTATAAAGCACACTGACTTTCCCTAGCATGTTTCTTCCCCCTGTATAGAGCCTATTCCATGTCACCACCCAATTCTGCACAAGTCCTGCCACACCATTCACTTTGTATCTGCTCTGGGGCTGCGCACACCAGGAATCTCCCCTGTGCAGCCCACACACGTGTGCACACGCATGTACACATGTGTTTGCATGTAACTAGCCCGGTGCCCCTTCCTCCTGAGGCTGCGCAGCGGCCTGGTCTAGCCAGGGGGACACCAGTAAAATCCCCATGCAGTCTCTTTCATTGTGAGTTCACTGTGGGTGAGTCCCATTTTATGAGGCTCCCCCACAGAAAAAGCTCAATAATTAGGTGCTCAAAAAGCGAAAAATCCGGGTGGCCCATAATGTCAGAACCACCTTCTAACACAGATGAACAGTGACAACTGGATTTACAGAGAGAGTTGATTTCTGCCTTCCCTGCTCGACTTCACTGGAATGTGAATGTGCTCATCTCTGTTCCTTAAACCAAACGAACAGAAAATAACATGATGGTAAATGTGCAAGACAATGAAAATGTATATCAATTAACTAATAAAGTGGTATTAATAAAAGCAGCTGTGAGCTGTCTAAGTTGCGCGGAAAGAGTACTTTGTGATTGGGTGAGAGGTGTCTCACCAGGAAGTGTCCAGTGAGATGTTATTATTTGCAGGCACAGCTAGAGGGAGGATCCCGCTGCCGGCTGCTTTGGTCACCAGTGTGGAAAGGCAAGAAGAACCACAAAGAGCTTTGGTGTGGATCTGTCACTGTGCACTAAAGCTAGTTTCACACGTTATGACACAAGAAACAAGCATTGGCAAATGCAATAGGTTGCGCCTTTATAATGTGAGTGCGAAATTGTTGGCTTTGCCAGTGCTTGCTAGGATTGTTTAAAAAAACATAAAGCTAAAAACATTTCAAAATGCTGGATGAAAACCATAACATATCTTATGGTATCTAAAACTGTACATCGAATTCAGTGTTTTCAATCTTTATAAATACATAGTTAATTTTCCAAACACTTTTCACTCCGGAAACTTTGAGCCTAATTTATAAAGGATAAGTACGTGTCATGTGCTAAATGCAAACACTTGCCAAGGCCAAATTTACTTTACACAGGATTCAGCCATAAGGTCGTCTGTAGCACCCCATGGAGCAGATTTATGGGCCTCCAGAGAAATGTCATGTTAAGTACTCTTTATGCCTCAGATGCCTTCTGAGCGAATGAGGCAGCTAACCCTTCCGTAAAACGTGGAAGGTAGGAGATAAAACAAAAACAACTTTTAAAGTGTGCTCTTCAGTCATACTCCAGCAAAACACTCTGTTGCTCTGCTTTCACAAATAAGCTGTAGGGGGGCCAAACACTGCTACTGGCTATTGTGGGAGTACTGTTTGAGGTAGCACACAAGAAATAGCACAAAAAATACATGCACTCTTCTGGAGACCTGAATTAAAAATGTGTTCCCTACATGTGACTAGTGGAAAAATACAAGAATCCAATCAAAAGGTTCGTAAAGAGGAGGTGTTCATGCAAGGTGACAAACACAAAAGGAAGCTAAGTCTTCAAATAAGTATCAAGCAAACGAGGTTGACAATATAGCCAACCAGTGTTAAACAGTAGCTGGCTGAAAGCTCATTTTAATTTCACAAAAGTCTCTCAAACAGACAGCATGAAGTCTAGGCGGTGAGACCTAAAAATAGAACTAATATTAACAAATAGATTGAAAATCACTGGGAGTGCCCTGCGTTGAGTCGCAGGTCTTCGTTTAACAGGCTCGTGCATTCTGGAAGCTTCTGCCCAGTTCACAACCTGTAAACAAATCAAATTGAAGTCCCAGAATACTATGGTAAATGCATAATGGAAGACAAGAATGGAAACGTGGTTTTATAAGTAGCTTGTAGTAGCCTTAAGAAGGGGTTAACAAGGTTGGTTGTGTTGGTGTAATTTGGAACACAGAAAATAACCCCATGATGCTCTGATGCCTCTAGAAAATGATCGCCGTTTTCATCCCACTTGAAACAGGGTTGCTATACAGGAGCGTTGCGTCAATGTATACTTATGGCAGCACCCAGTGGCCAGTCAATGAAGTGTTCACAAATACAAAACAGTGATAAACTACACTTAACAGTCATGTGGCTCTTTCTGTTAGTGTATTCTTGCTTGATTATATGAAGGCAGCCACCTGTAAGAGGAGAGCCATGTCTTTAGGTGCAAAAATCCGGGACAGAAAGGGTATTGCAATGAAATGAATAATCTGAAAATTCAGAAAAGCAATAATACTAATAGGAAACAGATATTACTCACTCCAAATTTATTAACTCAATATTAACGTGAAAGTGAATTATACTCTCAAGTCATATTGAACAATTGGAAACATATTTAAAAATTCACAAAAAGATAGCTATAATGTACTCGCGGTTGATATTCAAGGGTTGTAAACCATGGCTATATCAGAACAGCGAATTTTTTACATTTCCATTTCAGCAGGAAATGTTAATCAAACTGGGTTCCTTCGATTTTAGACTGATTTGTAAGTGATTCCTTATAAGGCAGGAAAAATGTATCGCTCAAACACAGAGACATATTTGGTGCAGTCAATTTTTTTGTATGTCACTGCAGTTGACGTTTTTTCACTTGGGTTTTTCTTGACTTCCAAATAAGTAAGGGGCTCCTTGGTGGTGCCAATATTACCAACCTTCCTCTAACTTTCTTCAGTAGCATTCACAGCAGATAATTCTCGAAAATCAGAAAAACTGACTTTAAACAGAAAAGTTAAATTCTGCAAAGAATTAATTCAATTATTTTATCTGTACAAATCTAATGTTGAATGTTCCATAAATGTTAAGTGTAGTGTAGTGTTAAATGTTCATTGTTGAATGGTAAAGGTTGAATGTTGAGGGTTAATTGTTGAGTATTACATGTTCAATTCGGAACTGTGGGTATCACTTACTTGACAGTGGTGAAGACCCCTGGCTGTAATGTTTATGTTTGTTTCTAACAGGGGCGTAGCTTCGGGCGGGTGTTTGGGGTGTTACACACCCATAATAAACGTATTTTATGATAAATATTTGGGTATAGGCGCTTTCAGCCTGGTATCGTGAGATGGCAGCCGAATTTTACCAAGACCTTTCACATCAACACAGACAAAAATGCACACACTCTCCCTCTCTCTTTGGTTTGAAAGTCCTCAAAAATATTGGCTATTTTACAAAATATTGTGTTTTCACTCACTACTCCTACCAATCCCCTTTCCTCTCCCTTTCCACTGCCCCATAAGCCTCTCTCATGCACCCTGCTTGTCGTATAATACATTGAATCATTATATGCCAGCCTGATTGTCGGAAAATCTGAAGCTCACCCGCTCCAATCTTACTGACCAAGCTACGCCCCTGGTTACTATATTGACTGTAGAAACTTCATACCTGAAGCACCACAGCCACTGTTGTTTTACTTTTTAGAGCTGTTGCTCGTGGGTCAGGTTTGGGGCTTTTCAAATGTCCTGCATTCGAGCTGAGGCCTTTCAGTATCTGGAAGAGGAAAAGCTAAGAGAAATTTTAGGCGCCTTCAGTAAATGGTCCTTCATGCCAGTGGTCCTTATTTGGTAATCCATTGAGTTATTTAAATAACATGCTATGCCAATCAATATTATTTGAATTGAGGAAACTGAGCCAGTTCACATGTCCCAAAAAGCTGAAGTGGGAACAAAGTCCTTTTTGGTTGGTAACAATTTGTTATAGGGGACAGAAGCTTGGAAAATTGTCTGAAGGGTATTGTACTTGATTGGGTGGTAAAGTATTGATAATACTCCTCAAGTAATGTATACAGCAGTGCTGAGACCAGATCCTCATCATTGCACTGCGTAGCTCCAACAATTCGTATACCAGTCGCACATATCAGTTAAAGCAGCACTGCACAATAATGCAACATTCAGAACTACGGAGAGCTATTGGGTTTAAACAAACAAGATAACAACCCTAAGCGGACCTCCTGAAGACTAAATAAAAAAGTTTGAATTAATGGTTAGTGAAAACTTGAATTTCTATCCTATTCTCTTTTTATTTTCCTGTGAATCATCTCTATAGTAGATCAAGTGTTTATTACCTAGTGCGGAGAATGCTGCTTCAGGGCAAATGGGGAAAGCCATCCATTAGCGGTGCACTTTGAATGCTGACGGAAGTGATAGAACGCTGCTCAAGTTATAAAATACCTTCTGCCACTTAACGATACTGTGGGAGCTAATGGGATCCATACAGTAACAGCTTTCCAGGAACCCTGGTAACCTTTCTTAAGTGGCAAAGAAACCACTGTAAAAAGAAACCTTTTATTAGGATCTCGAAAAGAAATGCTGGACCGAGGTTGCATCAAAGTCTATATATTCAACAAGAATTATTCCAGTCCTTTAACAAAAGCATGATGCAGCATGGAATGTGGATAGCGATATACAGCAGTTGCATTACAGTTCTGTGGGTAGCCAATGTAGCCGTACCTCTGGGTGTCAAGCTGAAGGATGCTACGGTGACAGACTTCTCCGTCCCCTTTTTAGGTCTCACCTAGACAGCGCATGTGCTGTCGCAAGACCTATAGTAAATACAAATATGGAGGGTAATTTCTCCTGTCGCTTGCCATTGGTTGATTCTGGCATTGCTTGTGTTATCTGGCTTAAGGTTGGCTTTTGTTCCGATACGTCACTTCCGTTTTGCAGGAGCAGCACTGACCAACTACACTTTAGTTCCGCTGCTGGCTGTTATCTATTCATTTAGGGACTACTTGTTTTCTTTGCTGCTCCCAAAGTTTGCACACTGCAGCCGATAACAGGTATCAGAGGCTCGACATGAGCACAAGTTCTGTTATAGATGGACACATTCATTTTTGTTAGGCACGGGGAGAATACGTTATTTTTCCAGAATCACCGGATGTTAAACGTCCCTGCCGAGACAAACCCGGTTCCCCAGCTGTTCCCCAGCTACGAGGTCGCCCGCTGTAGCCGTACGGCTATATCCTCTCTCCCTCTCGTCCTATAACGAGCACATATGGGCAACCAAACACAACCCATGTGCATTTAAAAGCACACAGCCATTTTCATGCACACAGAAGTGTATAAAAGAAGGCACAGCCACCGCAGCTCCCGAGTGGTTACAACGGGTTCCCTGCATTCTAATTGCAGCAGCGAGCAATTCGTTGATTCCCATTTCCACAATAACTACTTTTGGTTTTTCGTTGGCAGCAATGGTAGCACATGATACCACAGTGCTGCCTTCCTCCAGAGACACACTGGTTTGAGTTTGTGTACTTACGTATGCTGTGCAAGTGCAAGCCTACATCTGCTGTAGCAACAAGGGGGTTAGGTTTCCATATCACATAATATGGTGCGTTTCAGCATGCGAATAAAGTCCTGTCTCATCAAGTGGACCCACATTTGCTATTATTTTTTTTTTACAAGGTTTATATAGTGCAAACTGGGCCGGAAGATATCAGGTATCAGAGGCTCATCATAAGCACAAGTTTCGTTATACATGAACACATTCATTTTTGTTAGGCACGGGGAGATGACGTTATTTTTCCAGAATCACCGGATGTTAAACGTCCCTGCCGAGACGAACCCGGTTCCCCAGCTGTTCCCCCCACGCAGTTTGGTGCTTACCTTCCCTCCACGTTAAAGAACAGTAGATGTTTCAGCACCCAGGCTAATGTGCTGCATAGCTAAATACATATAAGGTCCCAAAGGCAAGACCGATTGCATTGCAAATGCTTGTTCTGTGTTGGTGCTCCACCATCATTTGTGGCTGAGTGGGGGTGTTCCAATGGTCCTTACCTGGGAGCATAGGAGTGAACCTGTGCTGATTTCCCACCAGCCCAGCTTTTTCTCATGAGTGCTCAGGTGTGCCAAGGGATTGACATGCTGACTAAGCTGCATCCAGGGAGGCCATCAACTTCACTTCTCACCTGAACAGAAACAAGGTAAAGATGCTGCCTGTGTGCTATCTGGGGCCGTATTACAGTAGGTGCCCTGGGGGCGCAACGGGTGTTTGCGCCCGCTTTTCTTTCCCCGGGGGCACTTTGGTATTACAGAAGGGGCTGCAGACGGTTGTGCGGCCTCTTCTGTAATACCGAAAGCACTGGTGCACATAAAGTACCAGCGCTATCTTCAGGAGGCGGTCCCTTATTTGCATGGGGGCTTGCCCCATGCAAATGAGGGAACCCTTTTGCATCTCCGCCCGCGCTGTATTACAGATGTGGGCGCAGAGGCAAAGAAGCTCTCAGGAGGTGCACTGTAATTGTGCCCACTGAGAGCAGCCCTCTGGAGGGGGGAAGGGGTCCTATGGGATCTCTAAGCCCACTTCAAAGTGCAGGCGGGTTGTCGCATGCACTGTGAAAACACGAAGCAACTTTAAAGCAGTCGCTCCATTTTTCACATGAATGCGCTGCCCCCAGGGCAGCACAAGTTTCTGGCTGCCCCAGTGCAGCGCAAGTTTCTGGCTGGCCTGTGGGCAGCTCATTCCATGTAATATGGCACACTTTCTCTGTTTATGCCCATTACTCCTTTTTTAAGGTGCACCGGGCAAAAAAAGGGAAAGAGTCCACTTTACATAATAGGGCCCCTGAGGCGATCCCAGTTATATGTTGCTGCCCCCATCTCCTTGTCAAATATTTGTGTGTACTGGTAGCGGTGCATTGTGAAAGCTCTCTCATCAGTGGGGTAGAAGTGAATTTCTAGATACAGAGAGAATACAGAACCAGACAATCATCAAGTGCTATACAAATGCTACAAAACAATACTGGTTCGAATAGATCTGCCTTATAGGTTGTCTGTGCATGTTGCAAGTGAGAATACAACCTCTGAGAGCTCTTTGAATGACAATGTGCATCTATTGAAAATTACCTTAATATGAACCTATCACTCATCACCATCTTTCCTGGACAGAAAGTTATTGATATCCGGTTTTTATATTTGTCCACTAAAGTTGCTTTATCTTTCATGATAAGGGGTGCATAGTTACTCCATGTTTGTTGGAATGTACAGAGAGGTGACACAGTCTTCATAGAGAGGCACTTTATAAAAGCATAAAAAATATTAGGTAATATATTATGCTGCAAGATAAAAGAAATGTGGGAATTTGTTAATGTATTTTATAGATTTGAGTTGTAAAGTAATAACGGTTGGGAGAGTCCAACTATAGATTTATAAAATAAATAGGGATCCAAGCACAGTGATCAGAGAAAACTATGGGAGGGCATATACTAGACTGGAGAAGCAAGTAGATATATGGATTTCGCTGCCGCTGTCACTGGCGGACCGCATTGCTCTTATTAAGATGGTGGTCTTGCCACAGTTCCTATACCTCTTTATAAACATCCCAGTGGCGCCAACAATGGGGTTTTTCCATAGTGTCCGTAAGATCCTGCTGCGGTTAGTCTGGGGCGGCAAAAACGCTTGCGTTAAATGGTCGACTCTCACCAATGGGTACGAAAGGGGAGGGTTTGGTGCGCCAGATTTTTATGCTTTCTACCCGAGTGCCCAGGCTCAGTATGCTTACTCCGCATGTTGCGGTAGAGGAGGGGGATGCTGCTCCGGTACCGTTGCACAGCGTACTTACTCACCGTGCGCACAGAACCCCGAGAAATGAAATAAATGCAGTGGACGTAACTATAGCTGCCTGGCATGCGATAGGGCATTTGGCACAAAAACTGCCATTATATGCGCTAGCCATGTACATAGAACATCATGCCGCACTATCGGTGCCGCACTATCGGTAACTCACAAGGCGCCGTCGATGCGCTTGGTTCATGAGGCGGGCTTCCGTAGGATGCAGGATGTATATTCAGATGGGTTGTTTGTCACGCCGGACAATCTACAATTCATTAGTAATCAGTCTTAGTTATTTAGATTTGCTATTCACCGACTGCGGCATGCGGCTAGGGTGCACTACACCACTTACCCACAGGAACCACCCACTCTGTTATCCTTGCAGTTTGATCTTACTACTCCCACTAACAAACACTTGATATTCAGACTATATAAGATGATAAAAACTGAAAGTATAAGTGCGCCAGATAGCAGTTGGGAAAGATGGAATGCCTGTCTATCCGAGCCAATTGTGGAAAAGGATTGGCAATTTGTGTGTGGATTAACGGGGACTCTTAGTATGAATGGGAATCTACGCATTATACATTTTAAATTCATACACTCCCGCACGTCTGCATAGGTTTGGACTGCGTGATTCTGATTGCTGTGTACGTTGCAAGCAGGCGAATGCAGATTTTTTACATCTAGCATGGGGATGTAGAAAGGTGTATGAGTTCTGGGAAGTGGTGGTGAAAACTGTGATGACCATGGTGGCTGTGGAGATCCAATGCAGTCTGCTTGTCTGTCTGCTATGCTGCGTGCCAAATATTAGGGGAGTGAAAGGGAAATTCGTCCGATTAGCTCTGTTGATGGCTACGCTCAGGGTGGCGATTACATGGGGGGAAGGTTCAGGCCGAAAGTGGAACATTGGTTAAAGGACTTGGCCTACTGTAGGGAGAACTTGGAAACATATGAGGAGGAATTACCGACACTCTCGCGACCAAGAGACATTTGGGAACCATTGCGATTGTTTCTCTTGAATAAGGCATCTGATGCTGAGTAAGGGTGTATGGAGGGCGGGGGGGGGGGGGTGTGTGGTCGGTATGTTGACTAGAAGATGATGCATTATTCCAACACGATTATGTAACATAGGAATAGAAAGTGTGTACGGATGTGTTTTTTCTTTTCTCTTTTGTGTCCCTGGTGTATTTTGGTTTGTTATGTCTGTTAAGAGAAGGAAGGGGGATGTTCTGTACTGTCCTTTGTTCGATAGTTTTTTCTTTTTGGAAATTTATAAATAAAAAATAAAAAAGATTTATAAAATAAATAAGGTACTCTTTCCACTCATGAAATAAACTGGGGCACAATTGAAGTTTTGCCTGTTACATCTATTTGTTGTAAGGAACCGTGGAATCGTAAGTTGGCTGCACATGGGGCGAAATGTTTAGAAGCTGCAATATATGGGGTTATCTGTTGAATAATGCAATCACTATTGGATCAGGTGAATTTTTATTGCAAGAAATGGGGATCTTCAAGCCTCACATTTATTAAAATAGTTATTTAGTGCTTTGCACTTTCTACTTTTGAGTAGGTGTTAAAATTGAGGATCCCTCTGTATGAGCTCTTTAGAACTTAGTTAGGTTTCGGCTTTCTGTGACTTAAAAAGTACCACACAGCCTTTACTCTGCTTGCATCTTCTCGTGGTTGCAACTTCAAAATAATAGATTAGAAGAAAGATGTATAGATTTTAGTCCTTTAAGTGACCTCTTTTCTATAAATAAAAAACGACTTAGCTTTGGTGGAGTCCCTGGTGCTGATGGTTTATGGTCAAAATATGAAAAGAGGATCCCAAGAGAAGTCTGGTAACTGGCATCCTCGTGATCTGATCCTGCTTAGAAACTTCTGAACTGAGTGTTACTTTGAAATTGTGAGCAACTGTGGATGGGAACAAATATAATAGATTTCGAACTTTTAAAAATGCAATATAAACTTTCTTACAAGTATATGCTGAAGCAAGTTACTTTCAGATATTTTACTATGCATCCCACAGCGGAATTGCATAGTAGCTGAAATTCGACGTCCAGCATCTGTCATCAATAACTTGCTCGTGGGAAAGTCCAGTGATGGAGTAGTTTCATTTAATTGGAGCAGAGAATTAAGCTTTCCTCTTCAAGGTTGTGTGCATTATGGAAACTAGATCGTAACCTATGCCCCTTGTGCACCAAAGAATATTGTACCGATTTTACTGGACTTCGTCCTCTGTAGTCTGTGAGACATTCAGTGACTCCAACCTACGCTACTCTAGGAATATCATTATTTCCACAAAACGTTGAATTCTGTGCAGAAAGATTTTGAAGAAATGGATTTGATTATTTCTTCCAAGTTATCCAGAACACAAGTGGCCATTTTTGCAGTCTAGCTACAGGCCGCATTGAAAACAACACTTCATGTAATGTTTCTTTTGATTTGTTATTTCAATAAAACAGACTTGAACACGAAAACAACACTTCAGCATATAGTTAGAGTGGGCTTGGGACCTGGGTCTGGAGTGGCTTTCAGCAGCTTAAGGGTGTGGTTGAAATGCAGATAATCCAGAGAGTTACTGCTGAATACGTAATTCTGGTTACCAACCTCATTAGAATTACAGGGGCACACATAATGAGGCTCCAAATGTTTAATAAAGTTTGTTTTATAAATAGTGTTGAATTCCAATATTCCGTTTTAAAGTACACTATAAACAACAAACTTTTTTCTGCACATAATATTAGTGCATTCATTCAAATGTTATCACCCCTGAATGAAGTCTATAACAACTGGTGCAGGCCTTCAGTTGCAGCCTTCTCAACAGACAAGTGTCTAGTCAGCAGCACAGTAGAACGAGGCGCAAGAGAGCAAGGTTGATGCAGAGCTGACTCCTTCATGTGCTCATGACATCACTGACGTTTGGGCAGTGCTTAATTTGTAAATGAATGAGTGCCAGTGCCCAAAGCTCTGCTTTGAAATACTTGGCAGGTGCAATTAAATGCTGACGCTGTTAATTCCAAGGCTGTGTAGTCTTGAATCCACCTCACGCCTCATTAATCCACTACCGGGCACTCCCTGCCCCTTTATCTCACTCTTACAGACCACTGTGTCCTCCTATTGTGACTATTTTCCATCCTTCCCTTCCTCTGTCGTTCCACTTTGTTTATTTTTCTATGTCTTGCCCTTGGTAAGTGTATGATTGGGAAAAATAAGTGCCAGCCCACAAAAATAAGTGCCGGTGTCCCCCACCAGCAACCACAGGCACAAATTATGCACTGCCGTGGGGTCGGTGAATTATATTACTTCTTGTCCCTTTCCCTCCTTAGGCGCACTTGCTTGTGGTTTGGGCACATAAATTGTTTGAGGGCTCTGCCGTCAATAATGCCGGAGTCTGTTTAATGGCCTGATTTAGAGTTTGGCGGTGAGGTACTTAATCACAAACATAATGTACATCCATCTGCCTTCTTACAAGTGAGAAAGCGGCCAGGATATCAGTCATGTTTTGAGAGAGTACCTGTCCCCCAAACTCTAAATCAGGCCCTGAGCCTTGCATGTAAATATGTAGGGGCATAGGTTACTATATAATTATGATACCAATAATGTTTACATTATAGAATCTCATTCTCCCTCTCACTGGCATCCCCAGTACTCCAAAACTCTCTGACTGCCCAATACACGTCACCACACTCACAACCAATTTTTTAGTTGGGTACACCGCACTGCTTGTCAGGAAATTTCAGACTCGCACTCACCACTCTCACAGACTAAGTTACACCCCTGGTAGAAGCCACACACTGCCTCTCCACCTCTCTGGGCGGCGGACTGGGGCTGCAGCAACTGAGCTGATCCTCTCCCTGGAAAGGACGTGGAGCAGGGAATCAGGAGATGCTCTCCACATGGATTGAGTGAGGCAGTGATCGAATGGACAGCTTCCCCCAGCCCACTGGGGCCTCAGATCTGGGCAAACTGTGGTCAGGCGCATGGAAATGAGTGAAAGACGTCTTACTGGAGTACATTTTAGAGAAACCCAATATTAAGGAATTACAGAGGCTTCTGCTAGTGACATAGAATGTGAATAATTTGAAGAACAAACTTTCAGGGGGTTGTTAGACAAGGGAAGGGAAGAGAGGATGTGGTATTTGGCATTGTGCACTGGTTGCAGATTTCTTTGTGTAAGGATGGCTTCGGTGACTTTGTGTTGTATATTTCGAAAGTTAAGAGTGATCTCTAGGTATATCTAAGACAACAATTTACTACAGTAGAGTAGAATTTGTGCCCTGAGCATGCGTGATGAGGTATGGTGAAATATAGGAAGACTCACATTTGAACTATAATTGTATATACAATTCTTGACCACAGCATACCAGGTACAGCAGTGGTGGAAATAACATACCTGGGTAAGAAAATTGTCTCATTAAAACATTGCACGTGGCTGCAACACGACTCCTTTAGTGTACTGGAGCCTTTAAATGAATTGGAGTTGTCAATTTACCTCTTTGGAGTGAATCATAGACTGAAGAATGTGTGTAATAAAATATCACTTCTTATTCAGGGCACCTACATTGGACCAGCGCCAAGCATTTTCACACAGGTGCAGTGTCATTTTGTCCCTGGCTTGGATCAACTTTTGAAACAAACGAGTTGTTCAAAATTATATTTTTTCATTTCTCAGTTGTGACAAATGGACGTTTTTTAGACTGATCATTGATGCAAATATCACTTTAAATTTGCAGACCACCCGTCCAGAGTTGCCTGTCTCTGGTGCAATGTGAGCAATCTGCCCCATCACCTTCAATCGATGATCGTTGAAGCTCTCCTCCGTATGTACTTATGAGATCAAACCTTCTAATAATCTGTGTGCTCAGACTTCCACTGTTGTTTTCCTGTGTTCTCTCAGATCTTTTAAGCATGCAAAGTTTCTCGTTGGACTTTTTACCCCATTTGTTTAGGTCTAGCGTTAACCAAGACATTTTGATTTTGATACATTATATACATAACATACTTGTAGGAGCGTTGAGCCAGCTCTTTTCATCCATTGGTTTGTCAGTGTGTCATTCACATTTTGGTTCAGCCCACTACAGTATACAGCCTGGGGCACAGGGTCAGCCCACTTCAGCCTTTGGCTTACCTTTCTGAGAATGACAGCAATCTACTCCTGCATAATGTGCACTTACACGCAAAAGTAGTTCCCTCTCACAGTTTTACAAAAAAATTCACAAGCATTGACAAAGCTGAAAAGTGGCAGCCAAGACAAGAACATTTGGCTTGGCCAATGCTTGTCATTGCTTTGCATGATGGTGATCTATCCAATAGCATTGTAACCCAGAAAGTATATCCCAAACATACGTTTTGCGAACTAGTTTATCAAGATGTTTGAATTATTGAAAGAAAACTATTGTAACAAAAATGTTCTTAAGTACACCCAAACTAAATTGCTTAAAACCATTAATTAACCCAAAAAGAAGATAAATGGTGCCTGTATTTGTCTAAAATGGGGGCGTGGAAACAAGAATAATTTTTAAATAAAATGTTACTAGGTACTGCTTTCCCTGGCATAACGTTTAAGTCAATATTTGAGAGTTATTGAGCTTCAGGGGTACATCACAATCAAACATGGCAAAGGTTCCTTCAGAGTAGTGATGAAGGGTGTTATTTAAGAATTGGCAGGCAGGCCACAAGCCCACTTGGACGCTGGAGGCAACATTTGTGCTGCCTCAGTCTGAGCCAGTCTGCCAGATCTAGAACCTGCCGCTGGTGCAGTAGGAGTTTTCACCCAAACTGCTAAACGTGATTGCATCAGAAGTCCTTTTGGCGAAACTCTAATACTGGTACTTTTTTGTTCAGACAAAAAACTCCAAACCTCGGGTTTCTGATTGGCTGGAAATGTTAGCGCTAGGTGGGACATATTTCCTTTATTCCTATTAGTGAGCAACATGGCTTGCAAGAGGTCAATAACAGAAAAATTAAGTGTCAGAAGTCCTGCCCTAAATATTTTCAGGAAGTTTCACATTACAGCCTTATTGTAAATGAGGCACTCACCTTTTATGGCCCACAATTCACTCAATGCAGGAGTCCGTTGTTTTGGTTATCATAAGAGTTCACAAGTCATGTTTGAGCAGAGATGGATGGATATAGATACATCAACAGTAAGTTTGCCTTCCATGTTTTCCGTGCAAACCTTGTCAATATCTCTTGTCACTGGGTTTGGCATCTTGCTGCATGTCATTGGACACCACATTTCCACTCTTGGGGATTCATTTAGCAACCAATGTTTCATTGGAGCTGTAGTCTTTGTTTCCTAGAGCCAACTGGACTAATGCATTTGAAAACTGTGATTTGTAGCAATAATACACAAAGCTTGACAGTTGGTGTCCTGGTGAAAAGGACGGAGGAGGCTACTATATATATTGCATGTAGAAACCTGACTATCACATCCCACGTTTATCATACTGCAAGCAACTAAACAGAGTGCAATGCAGCATCCATATACCTGGCTTGTGGCTGACTCCCCATTCTGCCATTCTGGCATTTCCCGGCTAGGCGTTTGGTTACAGGACTGATTTCAGAGCAAGAAGGGCTGACATGATCCAATCATTCCCCCAAGGTTCCATTCTAGTCATAGCCGCCTGTAGAGTTGGACTGGTTTCGTTATTTTTACCAGGGATGATTTTAGTATTTAGTTTGGCCCTGTGCACACATCAAGGAATAGGCCCATTTTCTTAACAGTTTGGACTGCTCTGATTCAAGAACTTTGAAATGGTATCCTCACCCATAGCACTAAATATTACTTTAGGTGCATGGCCTTCTTCAACCTCTCTTCTCATTGTTCATTTCCATTAATGATTATTTTTCTTATTTTTCATTTTATTGATCTCCTGTTTTCTTTAGATCTCTGCTACTAGACAGCATGCTCTGTTTATTGTAAGTCATATGGTTTGCTTACAGCGAACTTTCAGCCTGCCCAATACTTGACATTGGTTGTCTTTCTTGTCAGCCTCATTTGCTTGCTTCTTATTCATTAGCTTGTGTCAGTTTTACTTTCTCTTCTTGGTTTGTCCCTCCCCTGGAGCGTGGACATTTTAATTGTGTCGTTTCACTGCTCATTTTTCAGGCTCTACTTTTTCCTTATTTTGTAAGCCCTCCACAAGAGTGCATGTGTTGTCCAGTTGTGTAGTTCGTGTCATTCTCCCCCGTCTGCTGTATTCATCTTGCTGTTTCTCCGTCCTTGAGTTTCTCCCCACCCTCTCCGTGATGCACTTGCCTGTGTGTGCTTCTCACCCTGCACTGTGCTAATTTATCACCTGTGTGCTTCTCCCCCACCAGCTCCACATTACGGTCTCTTCAGTTTGCCTTCCCCCTCCTCTCTCCAACTTGGATCAGCAAACAGAAAAAAGATTACAAAAAAGGGGGCCTGTGTTATTTTATAGGTGCATGCTTGTTGTCGTAGGCCTTTCTTCTCTTTTTTAGCCATGCTGTATAGCATAGGGGATGCTGTACACCATGGCTTTAACAACCTGTGCCAATGCTTATTTTTAAATTCTACTGCACAGATCTGTGGTTCCTGTGGTCTGGTAGCATAATTGCTCACTGATATACTCAGTTAAATCCATTACAAGTTGTGGATTATGTTTTAAATGGGATTAATTGGATTTTTACCTCCAGGAAGAATTTATAATCTTATCCAATGCTCGCTGTTGCTCCAGCAGGGTACCTCAGTCGTGCCTGTTCTTTGTGATGCGCACTGGAAAGCTGCTTTGGTTGCTGCTGCCCACACAGAGCCGACACAGAGCACATTTCACATAAAATAGCCTTGCTGCTGCAAAATGTAAATGAATAGATCCTGCAAACAATCATTTTCTTGTGAAGGAGACAGTTTGTATCTATGAGTAGATACATCAGTTTTCATTGTCCTACTAGGGACGACCTTGAGAACACAATCAAAATCGGTTTCGGGATGCCTGTATATGTGACATGGAGATATTGAAACATTAAAATCTTTGTTTGAGAAGTTCATTTGCCCCCTAGCTCTCCTAAAAGGTTATTGTTTCTCTAATATTTCAACTTCTGTGGGCTGATCACTGACGTTTTGGTAGGGATTCAGGCACCCTCATTCTTTATGCAATGGTTGACCAAGGCTATCGTTTGATCAAAAGTTGCTTAAATTAGGAATATTCAGTGGTGCCCAAGGAAATCATGACGGCTAAGCATGATTTGGCAATGAACACAAACACAGGGCTATAATTTAGCTGTGGGTGTAGCAGCCCTGCCTTTCATGTACTTGGATGTACAGGTGATTCCCTTTGTGTTCCTCCACATCACTGTACCTGTGGTAGAACTATGTCTTCTTGCTTAGGGCTCGGAACTTTCTTTTGTGTCTATGCTGAAGTAGGGTTTCTTGTTACTGGTCTCATTCTTTCATACATTTTCCCTGGCTCTCTTCCATATTTTCTTTAGAGCTGTGGCCATAGCAGAGTTTTGGATGAAATTGTGTTTTTGGAGGACACTGTGGTCAGATCCTCATCCTTCTTCCCATGTCCAATTCACTTTGGGGAAAAGGTTGGCTATTTGAACTGCTAAACATAAGTTATAAATCTTCCTAGGTGTTTACCCTCCCTCTGTTCTATCCCGAGTTCTTTGCAATGGCAAATGTGGATTTCCAGTTGGTGCACTTAGGGGCTTACTACTCACTTTTCAATTTCCCTGTAAGATGCTGAGATGTGTTAAGAAGGACCAAAATCAGAAAATGACTTCTTTGAAAGTATTTATAATTATGATGATGGTTATAGTTATTAAAATTATTATGAGTGTTAGTAGTAATTGAACCCTTTGCAGACTTCTTTCTATCACCCCTCCCTCCATTATCTTTCCTCACAATCTTACACATCTGAAATCTGAGGGTCGCATTCTTATTCTTTAAAGTTCTTTGCTAGAATTGAGCACATGGCTCCTGTACGTATGGTTGATTTGTATTCTGAAATCCTTGTTTTTAGGTTTCTTAAGGGCTGAACATTAGGGTTAGGGATCGTATCTTGGTTAGGTATGGGTTGGAGTATGGGTGACATAGTATGCAGAAAGGCTCATAAAATTACTCTTACAGGAGGCAACTAGCCGATATTAGGCACTTGGTTGGCTGAGAGCAATTGTATAGTGACAAGACAATGTCAAAATTGGTCAAACTCAGGTGTGACAGTGTAGGTTAGCCAAGAGATAACCTTGAACACTTTCAGTCTCACCTTGAGCACTTTCAGTGAGAATGCAAGGTCAGTATGTGTTAGTTGACAGCTCCAAATCTTCTGGACATTGCCTTATAATTGCATTTAAGGGAAAGATAGTAGGGAGTATTAAGAGGATGATTAAGACCTAACACACTGGTGGTAGAGAGGAGACAACATAAGCTCTGCTCCCTTTCAGTTTAGGTTGAACTTTAAAAATTCCAAATATATAAATACATACAGGGCTCTAGATGCTGGTACCTGAGATGTACATGCAACTGTTGAAAGAGTGGCATGCTTTCCATCCTTACGTATTGGAGCTTGTTGAATGGGGGTGTTGTAGGCTGACAGGGCGTGTCTTGCAGCTGTTAAAAAGCAGTATCCAACCTCGCAACAAAGTTAGAGCTGGGCCTGTTTTCGTGTTCTGACATGTTTAAAATCTGGCATCTCCTTGAGTTGGATTCTGCAGAGTCTCTTTTGGCTAATTCTGACTATGAGATGGATACTGGTTCGGCCCCATGTAATAGAATTAATGTAATTGCCGACACTCTAACCACAATCCGCTCCTGCTTACAGTATGCATGAGTGATTGTGATAAATGGAGTGTATACATATTTGTGTTGTCTTTCAAGACAAAACCTAAAGTGTGAATTGGTACATATACTGATTTTATTGCAATTAATACACTACTGCATATGGTGTTGGACATGAATGACTGGCTTGTCAGTGGAGGTGAAAGAACATTTTACTTGATTGAGTTTTTAGAAACATTTGTCGATGAAGGTGGAACAGCTCTAGATATAAATGAGTTGTTTTTCATTGAGGGACAAGCATTCTTGTTGGCTTCGTGGGTTGGTCTCCACATGAAGATGCATTTCACTTTAACTTGGATTGGCCATCAGTGGAGGTGGGCAGCCTTGTATTTCATTGTCTTGGTTACCCAGGAGAAGGAGCGCACTGGATTCAGATTAGTTGGTCTTCAGTGGAGAAAGAGCAGTGTTTCATTGGGTGTATTTTGTTTTAAATATTTATGAAAGCAAAACTGAGTTGTGATTTTTTGTACGGTGACCTCTAATTAATGGACATTTGACATGGATCTTTGAAAACTTACAGATTCCCACATTCTAATGTGAAGACTCTGAAGTTTTCATTGACCAACAGTTATCTCTCATCCCCCCCAAGTCATTGCATTCTCCAAGATCTGCTTGTTTCTTCTGGCCACAGATAGGTTTTCTCATTTATTCCCAACACTCAAAATCCTTTATGTACACCAGCCCTAATTTCTTCGGAATTTTACTATGGTTACCCAATACATCTGCTGGAAGTTTTACCCGGCCTATTGTGACAGTTTCTGCACCTACAAAAGTGGTAGCTTGTCTAGTGACAGGTAAAAAGGGAGTATGATTATCCGCATGGATCACGCTATTGGGTGTAGACCTTTATGGGACATACTATGGCTCAGTAAGAGTATATACAAAACAAAGTGCAATTGAGCACTCCAGTCAATACCATCCTTAGAAACTGGAACGACACAGCTGAAAAGAAGAATTCACCACTTTCCCCTCTCCATACACACTGGTAACTTTAATCCCAAATTGTCTCCTTCACTATATAAAAACCCCTTCTAAAAATGGCACAAGAGCGAATGTCAGATATGTTTTATGAGGACCAAATCAGATCATATCTACTCCTTAAGATTGAATTTCATTTAGATGAGCAGGAGAGACTGCAATATGCACAGATTAGACATGGTCCTTAAGCTTAAATTTAAGCAGGCCGTGATGAGGGAGAGAACCACATTTAAAATCCTTTCCCCAAAGCTCATAGGTATTGGAGGAATCATTATCTTGAGTGCTATTAGATACAGATGCTGAACCCAACTTGCACTATATGTTAGAATGGGAGAAAGTACTTAATAAGCAAATCACCCTCAAACAATGGTAACTTATAAGGAGATACTCACACACTGCTTCTTTGTTAGGCGTATGGAGATCCAATATAAACTCATGTATGGTTAGTACTACGTGCTATCTCATCTGCACCACATATCCCAAGGTGAGCCAGTAATGCTGGGGGATTGTGGTGGGGTGAAGGACCTGTTAGATCTGGGGGTCTCTAGTTGGCAGAGGTAGGTACCACTGTCCAAATAGGGACGCTTTCTTCTAGTCAGGGTAAGGGGGATACACTCTTTAGATAACCCCTGCTCACCCCCTTGGTAGCTTGGCACGAGCAGACAGGCTTATCAAAGGCAATGTGTAAAGTATTTGTACCAGCACTCACAGTAACACAGTGAAAACACCACAAATGGACTCCACACCAGTTTAGAAAAATACAAGTATTTAATCTAAACTAAACAAGACCAAAACTACAAAAATACAACATACACAGTTCAAGAATATGATTTTTAAAGAGTTCTAGGGTTTGCGTAAAAATAATTCAGAGTTGCGTCACGTTAAGCCCAAAGTACCTGTAGATGCGACAAAAGTTCCAAATGGAAGCTGCAGCATTGAAAAACAAGCTATGCGTCACTCCTGAGACCCTGGGGAGGCAATGCGACAGCCCTGCTGCACGCAGCGGGCGTGTTGCGACGAATCCGTCTGTATGGAGAGGGATGCGATACCTTGTATGGATTCCAGTGCGCAGGTTCGGTCGGAAGCGTCTCGCCAAGGCACAATGCGACGATCTTCGGGGCGGCGACGATCTCAGGTGCGGCGGCAATGCGCAGCGTCGATCTTCTCCTCTCGCGGCCCCTCGATGCGATGGCTCTGCGACGATGTTCGCAGCGACGTGATGTGGTCCGCAAGCAAGCGGTGCGACGATCTCACCCAGCAGCGACAAGCTCTGCGACGATATTCGCAGCAACAGGAATCTTCCCGCACCAGGGCGATGCGCTCCGCAAGCGAACGATGCGTCGGTTCTTGCAGCGGCAACAAGCGCTGCGGCAACAGGCGCTGCGACGATCTTCGCGGCGGCGGGAATTTTCTCGCACTGTCGACGATGCACTCCGCAAGCGACCGATGTGTGAAAATTTGCAGATCTTCTTCTTTTCTTCTTGCCCAGCTCCCCAAACAGCAGGCACAACTTTCAGAGGCCCCACAATTGGATCAAGCACTCTAGGAAGGGCAGAACTCACTCAGCAGAGTTCAGGGGGGAAGCTGGGGGTGAAGTCCTTTTGTTCCTGGTACTTCTTAACAGGAGGCCAGCTCTCCTTAGGCCCTTGGAGATCTCTTCAAGCAAGGGGACACAGCAACAGCAAAGTCCTTCCCCTCTCCTTGGCAGCAAAGCAACTGCAGGTCAGCCCACAAACACACAGCAGGACTGTCCTTCCTCTTCAGTCTTCCAGCTTTCTCCTTGGCAGAGGTTCCTTCTTGATTCAATGATGACCTAATTTCTTGGAATCAGAGACCCACGACTTATACCCCAAAATCCTTGTCCTCTGGAGGCAGAGGGGCCTTTGCCTTGTCCAAACCGGTTCTGGTCAGTCCTGGAGCACTTTGTTTACAGGACTCCTTCTTTCCTTTCAGAGTGCAGGGCACAGACATAAGACGCACCACAGGAGGTGGAGCCAGCATTGTGGAGGGAAAGCACAGCCCTATTCAGGTCCCAGGTGCAACTCCTCCCACCCATCTACATGGAGGTCTCTCTATTCAGCCCTGTGCTGACTCACCCTGTATCCGGGAATTTCCCAGCCCCCTGGAATTCCCCAGCCCCTGTCACTCAAACTCCAGACAAGGAATACACAGCCTAGCAGAGGCAAGCTTGGACAGTTAAGCAAGAAAATACCTACTTTCTAAAAGTAGTATTTTCAAACACAGAATGTTAAAACCAACTTTACTAAAAGATGTATTTTATCATTCTGAGTTCAGGCATACTAAACTCGAATTTCTACAATGTTCCCTGAGTCAGTTAGGATTATAGGATGTAATAATCAAACTGCCCATTCTGGCCTATGGAGAACAGGTAGCCTTGCAATAGGGAAAAACGAAAATGGCTGTAATTCACTATTAGGACATGCCACACACACTAGGGCATGTCTTACCTTATATTTACAATGCACCCTGCCCTTGGGCCTACCATAGGGGTGTCTGATATGAAGAAAAGGGAAGGTTTAGGGACTGGCAAGTGGGTGCACTTGGTCAGTCAGCATGGCAGTCGGAGACTGCACACAGGCTCTGCAATGGCAGACCTGAGACACACTTTTACAGGCTGCTTCTGTGGGTGGCACAACCAGTGCTGTAAGCCCACTAGCAGCATTTGACTTACAAGCCCTGGGCACACATGGTGCACTGTACTAGGGTCTGACAGGTAAATAAAATAACCCAATCATGGAGTCACTAATCAGTATATCAATTTAACATAGGGAAAGCAAATGCACTTTAGCACTGATCAGCAGTGGTAAAGTGCCCAGAGTCCTATTGCCAACAACCATGGATCAGGAAAAATAAAGGAGGAAGAAGCAAAAAGTTTGGGGATAACCCTGCAAAAAGGGCCATTTCCAACAGGACCAATTACATATTTGGCGAGATTGTCCAAATATGAAACAATTTTGGATGAAAGTTTCAAAACTTTTACATACAATTCTTGGGTAGCCTTTGCCAACAACACATGAAACGATAGTCTCTTAGACTGGGGGAATATGACTGTCTCACTAAGTAGGAGTAGTGCCTGATATTGCAATGTCGTGGCCATCCAAACCTATCATTTTTCTTTAAGTGGAAGAAAATGAACTCACCTCCCATCTCTCAAAGGTATCATCAGTCATGGACTCTCTTGAAAATGCAATGGTTATCCAGTAGTAGCAAATACTCCAGCGTAACTCTCCTAATTTGTGGAATTTTGGGAATATAGGCCATTTTGCCAACATGTCGTGCAATTGCATGAAAACAAATCACATAAATGTCAACACCCCTAACACCCATTAAGTTTAAAGAGGTCTGGAAATCATTGTTTGAGGTGCTGAGCCAGGGAGAGCCGGATGTGCCTTGTCCCACCCCAGGTGGAGAGCAATGGGTTTATTTCATTAGTTGTCTGACCTTGAAGAGCTCCTCAGTATGATACTCCGGTGCAGTATGCTGCAGCTACTTCAGGCTAGCCAAAATCAGAGCTAGAAAACTGAACAATGCACATTGGATCACAGTGGTGCGGGGGGGGGGCGGTGTGAAGAGATTGTTTAAATTGTATTTTCCTTGTTATTCTTTTGTGGTGGTGTTACAGAAGCAACAATGTAAACATTAGCTGTAACGAAACCGAAAACCTGACAAAAATTGTTTTATCTTGTATTTTTTCCTCTGAAAAAAGAATAGACTTTCATTTGAGAAAAGTGAATAAGCTTGTGTTTCACGTGTACTGTAACAATCGCACCTGCTTCTAGTGACAGACGTGGGCAGTTTACAACACTGTGCATTACCCACAGTGCTTTCAATAGCAGGTGTCTCGCTCTTATGTGTCTGTAGTTTTCTCTCTGAGCTTCAGCCACACATTAATAGTTCACTGTTTCCAGTTCTACTACTGCCTTGCTAGTCTACGGCATGAATAAATCCAAGACGTCATTATGGGCTCGATAATTTACTTTGGGTCCTCCAGGGTCTGTGGCTGTGAGGCCAATGGGAAATGAACTCAGATGCATAGTAGCTGACCAATATGAGGCAGACGTACTTGTGACTTCATGGTGCCGAGCAGTGAGAACGAAAAAATGCCATGTCCATTTGTAAGGAATGGAACCATGAATAAAATATTGTTTGATTGGCAGAATTCTTTCTGCTATGCATTCTGCACTAACTTTGATAATATAAGTGCTGGACCGAACTCACTTATTCCATGGGCTGGATTCGCATTTGGCCTTACTGTAACAGGAAATCATTGTTCTAAACATTTGCATTAAGTTAACTAACTAACAGAAAAATGATCTGTGTGATTTTGCTAGCTGGATATACATGGTGGCTAGACCACCACTGTCTGCATCCACCACCGTGGCCTGTCACATATGATAATTCTGCCGACTTACACATGTTTATCCGCACCTCACTAAAGAGTGAAGGGACAAGTGGAGTGCTTAATTTGTACAATTTTTTGTTTTTATAAGTGCTAAGTTTTTATTTATTAGCCCCTGCCTGTGCAGTTGAATGCACAGTTTCCGGCGGCCACCACAAAACTCCAGTGAGGAAGTGGGGGGTAAGGGAGATAATAAATAAAAATGTATCTGTCCTGCCTCCGACGCATTGTGGCTCCTATTCACTCCTGATGGTGTCCTAGCAGTCCCTGAGACAGCAGACCAGGCTCCCCACCCAATCCAGACCCTGCTCTCATAGAATGACAGCAGCGCCAGGATTGGTCTGAGCGACCTAGTTTGCCGCTCAGACAGTACCTTAGTGCTAGTGGTGTGTCTCCAACACAGTGCAACACAGCCGGGTTCAAGAAACCTAAGTGCACCTCTTTTTGGCCGGCCTATGACGGCCGGCCAAACTGACATGCGCACTTTACAGTGCACACTACCCCTTCCTCCCTGCCATGTCTGGCCCCGCCTACCCCTCCCAAGATTCCTTGGTACATTCAGTCAGTGGGAACAAAATAAAATATTATTCTTATATTATCATTTTATATCTTCCGCTGGCCGACTTAGTGGGGCGACGCTTCTCCACCATTATGGAGGTGCCATCCCTGGCCACATCATGCCCCTTTCTTCCAATACCTTACAATTCCTCTCATTTTATCTTACCTTAGCAGGTTTTCTTTTTCACACCTGTTTCTCCGTTTTCAGTTTTCACGTCTTTCTCTTCCTCCTGTTTCTGCCTTTTTTCCTTTTTTTCTGATTGAAAGTCCGGTGTTGAAAAATAAATCCTGCCCCCCTTCCTAAAAAAAATGAGTGTTGGTGCTTACACGGTGCCTTCACAGTGTAGGTCATAGAAAAATTTGTGAGCGACAATGCTGCTATTAAAAAGCTGAGCTCTCACAAAATCACTTTGAAGTACTTTTAGGATGCTCTGCTTCTTGCGGGACACCATACATGAGAACACCCTGTCCTACATGAACGCACACACAGAGGAGCAAGCGACTGCCTGCTGTATACCACAGTTTGCAACATCCTTGTCCCTTCCCAGGTACCACACATGGATAACGCCCTGTCATATGACCCACATTCTATTTCCAAGGCGCTGGAACGATGAGTATTAAAGGGTTATAGTTCTGTATACATGTAATGTTATTTAGGGTCTTGCAGAGCAGCCGGGACGCAGTAGTTAGAGTTCGCGGATTAGAATGGGACTAAACTGAGCCTGGGACAGCCATGGCCATGTGTTGTATAAGGAAATGTGCAAGACCCCTTTCTTCCATTTTATTTTCCTTATATGGTCTCCTCTTGTTGTTACTTACGCCAGGATATCGTTTCTTGAGCTGTGACTGTCTTACGAGAAAAAAGAACAATTGGAATGAACTCGATAGCTTCATTAAAGTTTCCTGCCTTGAATCATTTATACTCGGTGCTAGTTTTCCACTGCCCACATCACTGGTTCAGATGTCTCTTCAGTCTCCCCTACAATATGGCTTACGTAAAGTCAGCATTCTTACTTGTATTTCAGGGCGGACTATGCAGTTGTAATTAAAATGCCATATCAGGCAACCAGGCTGTATAAAGATGTGCTAAGGTGGCTGTGCTTCGAAAGCGGCTGCAAGTGTACTTCTGAAAAGGATAATCTAAGGCTAAGTTGCAAGATGAAGATTTGGCTCTGAGGTTTTGAAGATCCCCTATCTCGTGGAGCTGGAATGTGAAGATCTTCCATGTTTCTAATGAGTGCAAGCTCTCATTTGACGACTGTGTATATGCTATCAGAGTGCATGCTCCTTGCTTATGGTGGTTAGGTAGGATTCCAGTGTCCTTACTTCATACCCTTGTACAGGATCCTAATTATGCTACTGATGCCCACACGTGATGACTGGAACAGTTCGTTGTTTCAAACTAAATTTCTGTGCCCTAGTAACCACAAAGACCAGTCGTCTTGATTGCGTGGATAACACTCTGCAGAACAATCTTACCAGAAGAATGTGCTAAACTAACTCTCCAATCAACACTAGATCCCTGTTCGAGGTGCATTGTTTTAAGCGAGTCTTCCTGTCTTTCCTGTTTATTAGGTCTCGCCTACCAGATAGGACAAACTGCCTGGTTGCGAAAGACTAATAGTGAACTTAAAAGGGCTTACAGCTGGCCCACTGCTTGCCATTGGTTGGTTTCATTGTCACTCTCATTTGCATGCTTCTTATTCAATGGCTTGCAATCTTCTTCTTATATTTGTCACTCTCCTGGAGCATATACTCTTTAAAATCCTTTTAATTGGCTGAATTATATGCTTTCACTGCTCACTTTTAGAGAACATTTTTTTCTTTTTTTTTTAGTTAAGCACTCCAGGAGTGCATTTGTTTTATAGCTCCCTCCCTCGGGTGCGCATCTCCCATGCCAAATACCTACCCCTCAGTCTGCACTCCTTTTTTCCCTCCCCTCCCTGTGCTGCTCTCTCTTTCTCGTTTGCGCCTCTCCCGCCAAACTCCCATGTCCTCAATGTTGTTCCCTCCATTATGTGATTTTCCCCCTGATGTGCTTTGCCCTCTTCCGCCAACTTGCTCCTCCATTGCCCTCCGTACCCGAGGTCCTTTTTGATTTATTTTTTAGGTCGAGCCTGGGCAGCGCATGCTCTGTTCGGCCCGTCATGCTGTATTGGAATATGTACTTGAAGCCCTGCCCCCTCTTCACCCATATTTGTAATTGGCTTGTGTCATTGTCCTTTGTAAATGCTGGCTTCTGCTTCGTTATTAGGCTTGTTGGTCCCTCCTTAGTACTGCCTTGTCTTCATTTGTAACCTCCCATGAGGGTGTAACATAGTACGTCTTCTTAACCCCTTAACCGCAGTGTAAATTCTGCCGCGGAGCGCGAGTTTTATTGCGCGGGTGGGGCCGCGTCGGCCAACGGACGTGTGCATCACTACCGAGGTAGTGCTCGCGACGGCCGTTGGCCGAAGCGCATCCGCGAGGGGTTAAGTCTGTAAGCACTATTTTCTTTAATGATTTTCTCTTACTTCAAGAGGGCAGGAGGGTCTCTCGTACGCAGTTGTGACCACTGGCTTGTTTATTTAACGGGAAGCTCTTCAGGGGCCATGGGAGGCAGAAGGGGACAACTCAGTGATGCCTTCAAGCATTTGGAATGCAATAGCTCTCACATTTGCGAGAGTTTTAGCTATTGACATTGTAAATGACAATGCCTTTTATTTATGTTTTAAAAACCAAAACATAAATAAGAGACATTGTCATTTACAATTCCAATAGCTCAAACTCGCGTAAATGCAAGACATTGCATTGCAGATGTTTGTTTTAATAAGCAATCCTAGTGGAATCTGAAAAAAGAGAAATAGCGCCCGGGCAATTCTTTGGCCACGCATGCGAATTGACACATACGCACACATGTAGAATGACAGGACCAGTAATAGCGGTTGTGCAATTGTACCTTGTTTTTTTTCTTCTTTCAACATTGGAAAAAATATTTGGCTTTTTTGCCAGTGCTGCAGAGCGTTGGCAAACTGCAGTGGCAGAGCCATTAAGTCAAAAAGGCAAGACCTTTGCCAAGGTTTGTTTTATAAGAAATTCCATGAAGAACGGAGTCTGGCTTCACAGAGATTACATGCCTACCCATCCTAAGTGTTTGCCGCCTGATACCCGCATCAGGGAACAATTTCGTAAGCTATTTTAACATACAGTGGTTGCATTTAACAATCATGAAACAACCAGCCTTTGGTATTGTGACTTTATTATATATTTTTTTACATTATTTATCATTTGGTTTGTTCCTAATGTTCCCTGTTATCTCTCCTTAGTGGTTTCCGTTCTCTATGGAACTGTATTTATGATCAAAAGTGGAAACAGTGAAGGATGTTGACTGGGAATGTTCCCTGGGTAGTGTGGCTGGAGTGTCTTCATCGCAATAAAAGGCCTTCTTCCTTTACATCGCATGATTGATTCTTCTAGATTTCACACAGCCCTTTTCATTTGTAACACAACACTGGGGTTGTTTTCCATTCACTCGGTACTGGGGAAGGTAAAATATAATCCCGCACCTGCTATGCTGAGCTCACAGCCAGCTCATCCTGGCTGCATTGCCTCATTTGCATAGCCCAGATGGTGAAGAGGCATGATCGGGGGCGAACTGCACATTGATCCGCCATTGGCAGTGGGCTGAAGACAGCTTTGCTGCCAGGGCTTTGAACTACTCTTTAAGACAAAGCAAGGTCTGGATTTTAAAAAGGGTGCTTAAAGGCACATGTATTTTGTGAAAATGATTGGTTTTAAAGACTTAGGGCGAAAGTGAAAAAGGGGAGTGCCTCAAACCAACAATAGAAGGACATGAGATGGGATGCTGTCTGCCACCTGGAATTACAAGGCTGCTGGGAACCTCAGGAGCACAGCTATTAAAAGTGCAGCAGGTGGACTGTCAGGGGGGCCCAACGCTGTGAGGGGACCCCCCTGCATCCAAATCATAGCTGTTTTTATACTCTGTCCTGGGGATGGGGGCTCATTTTCATTACTTGGATCAGGGCCCATGACACCGTTGTTATGCCACTGCGTCACCTAATGCAAACCGGTGCAAAAGCGTCAAGTATTTGCCTCCTTTTCTGGCACCTATGCTTTACTTGTTGGATGATTATAATGCTTTATTGAAGAAAATTAGATAACGCAAGACAATTACATCGGATAAAGGTAAACTGCTGAATATCAATCCAAGCAATATAAGAATATACAATGTGTAATAATAAAGCATTCTCAAAAACGAGAGAAGATAGTGCCAGTATACATATTATTCAAAAATAAAGATATACTAAAATGATAGATTATGGACATAGTAAATTGGATTGAAAAACATAACTGCAATGTTAATATAAGTGCATTTTAATTATTTTATAAGAGTGAAAGAGAAGAGACAGTAAAGAAAAGAAAAGGAAAATGGAGAGAAAAAGTAGAGAGAAAAATAAATGAGTAAAGATAAGAAAGAGAAATAATGTAGTGATTAGAATTAAATACACAAATAATTAACAACAATGTGGTTTATAAACAAATAACAAATTAACAACTCCATTCTTTAAGTAGGTTCGTAGTTACGGACCATAGATACGGGTCGAGCCATACCTTTAGAGAGAAATGAGTTAAGGGGTAACCATAATAAGTCTTTTATGTTTTTGAAGGAAGAGAAGTAGCATGGACTCGACCCATACGATGGTGATGACAAAACAGATTCCACCATGCCAAATAGAAATTTTTTGTTGTATCTTTCCAGTTAGTTGTGATTATTTGAAATGCTAAAGCAAACATTAAGTTGACAAATTTCTCGACTATACGCTGAGAATTCCAGAGGGGGGAGGCACCTCCCTAGAAAATATGTCAGACATCAAAAGGAAAACCTGTGGAAAAAATATTATTCAGTTTATCTCATATTAGTAACCATAACTTTTTGATTAGAGGGCATTTGAAAAACATATGTAGGAGTTTGGTATTGCTATGAGTGCAAGACCAGCATTTAGCAGTAGTAGAAAGTTTAAACTTGTATAAGTTCATGGGAGTGATATATAATCTGCTATCAAAATAATATAGTGTTTGTGTTGTGCTCGCCGAACAGGACGAGGTGTGAATCTTGGCCCATAATAATTTTCAAGTATGAGCTGGAAGTTCTTGATGTAGATCTGATTCCCATAAAAGCTCTGTTTTAGATTTTGTATATAATTTAGAGGAACCAAGCAATAATTTGTATATGCTAGAAGCTCTCATTTTTGAAGAAAAATCAATCAGAGAAGGGGGAGGATGTGTGTCTAGAGCTATATCTGGTTGTTGAGTTATATAGGAGCAAAGAAGAGGTTTAAGGGGCTGCAGAAGAGGAGCATATTTGGAAGATATGCCGTATTTCCTCTGTATCTCAGTGAACTCTAGCAGTGAACCATTAGAAAATAGCTGTCCGATGGTTATAATACCTTTATTAATCCGATCTTTCCACACAAGAACTCTACTATTTAGTTTAATTTGTGCGTTATACCAAATAGGGGATTGTGAAATATTTTCTGAGTGGGATTAGAAGAGAAAATCAAAGGTTTGGAAATAGCTATAGAATGGAGAATAGGGGAAATAAAACCTTTGGAGGTTGGGTGATACGGACAGTATCCTTGAAAGTAAAAGGTAAAAATTGTGTGTGTTCAAGTTGCCCCCAAACAGTTACGAGTCAGTCTGAGTATCAGAAAAGGACACCCAGATATGTTTTAATGTGAAGGCTGAATTGTATGCTCTAAGGTTAGGGAAATTAACCCCACCAGAATCTTTAGGTTGTTGAAGACGGGCTAAAGCAAATCTGGGGTTGCGTTTGTTCTATAAAAATTGCATCAAATCACAATTAATGGTTTTTAAGAAAATATGAGTAAGAGATATTGGAAGCATTGACAAATAAAAATTAACAATAGGTAACAACATCATTTTAATAGTAGCCAGCCTACCCCACCATGAAAAAAATAAAAGGGACCAACCATGTATTAAAGCATTAACTCTAGTCATAATCTCATGAGGTTAATCTTTAAATTTCTTTAATATTGTTGGAATAGAGGATGCCTAAATCTTCAATACCTTTTGAATTCCATTTAAAACCAGAATCCTTGAACATATCTGGAAGAAAATATTTATTCAATGGCAAAACTTCTGATTTATCAATATTAAGTTTATAACCTGAAACAACGGAGTAGGTATTTAATAATGAGAAAAACTCTGGTAAAGATAAAGAGGGGTTGGATATATATATAATAAAATATGATCCGCATATGCTGTGTATTTAATATTCAGATCTTTGAAATGAAACCCAGGAAATGTAGGGGAACTGCAAATTGTTTTCAGAAAGGGGTCTAATGCTAAAATGAATAAAAGGGGGGATAAAAGGCAATCTTGCCTTGTACCTCTATGTAGATGGAATTAATGGGATTGTCTGTGATTGAACCAAATGGAGGTAGAAGGTTCGTAATATAATAGCTTAATGTATTGAATGAAGTTAGAACTAAAATCATGCCACTTCAAAGCACCGAACATAAATTCCCAATACACTCAACCAAAAGCCTTCTCGGCGTTTAGCGTTATGGCAGCTAGGGGGGAATTAAGCTTGGCAGGCAAGTGAATGATGTTAAGGAAAGTTCTAGAGTTTTCTGAAATAGATCTTCCCTTCACAAACACTAACTGATGCACATCAACTAAATCCAGAATGACAGAATGAATACGAAGAGCCAATAATTAAGCAAAAATCCTACAATCCGTATTGATAAAAAAAATAGGCCTATAGTTGCCACATTGAGAGAGATCTTTATCTTTCTTAGGAAGTAAGCAGAGCATGGCCTGAGTAAAAGAGCCTTGTGTCTGTCCAGAGTTCAGAAAATGGTTGGCAAGAAGTAATAACTTGGGAATTAAAAGCTGTCTAAAATGCGAGTAAAAGCGTACACTAAAGCCATCGGTCCCGCAAATTTTATCTTTGAGGAGTTGATTAATGGCATTTAATAGTTGTTCAGATAGAGGAGTATCCATGCGAGGATACATCAACATTACTACAGGGTTTTTAGGGATTGATTGATAAAATTGATCTAATTGTTCAGTAGAAGGAGATGATTTAGGGGTATATAGATTGATATAATATTCCGACTAAACTAAAATCATGCCATTTCAAAGCACCAAACATAAATTCCCAATTCACTCAATCAAAAGCCTTCTCGGCGTCGAGCGTTATGGCAGCTAGGGGGGAATTAAGCTTGGCAGGCAAGTGAATGATGTTAAGGAAAGTTCTAGAGTTTTCTGAAATAGATCTTCCCTTCACAAACACTAACTGATGCACATCAACTAAATCTGGAATGACAGAATTAATACGAAGAGCCAATAATTAAGCAAAAATCCTACAATCCGTATTGATAAAAAAATAGGCCTATAGTTGCCACATTGAGAGAGATCTTTATCTTTCTTAGGAAGTAAGCAGAGTATGGCCTGAGTAAAAGAGCCTTGTGTCTGTCCAGAGTTCAGAAAATGGTTTACAAGAAGTAATAACTTGGGAATTAAAAGCTGTCTAAAATGCGAGTAAAAGCGTACACTAAAGCCATCGGGCCCGCAAATTTTATCTTTGAGGAGTTGATTAATGGCATTTAATAGTTGTTCAGATAGAGGAGCATCCAAGTGAGGATACATCAACATTACTACAGGGTTTTTAGGGATTGATTGATAAAAATTATCTAATTGTTCAGTAGAAGGAGATGATTCAGGGGTATATAGATTGGTATAATATTCAGAGAAACAATCTAACATTTTTGAGCCATTAGTATGACGGACCCCAGTTGAATCTGTTATGGCAACAATCTTAGATTTCAGTTTTTTAATATTAAGGTAATTCACCAAGGATTTTCCGGCTTTGTTCCAACCCCCATACATTTTTGCATTGAAATGAAGTAGGCTGTCACATGCATTATTCCAGGATTGCTTATTGTATTGCAACTTGGTCTTAATAAGTTTAGTTAATATGTCATTGCCATTGGAAGAGAAGTATTCATGTTCTAAAGTCATAATCTATTTTAAAAGCTGTGTGGAATCTTTAAGAGCTCTTTTCTTTTTTTTTAGCTACTAAGTCTATTATAAAACCTCTTGCAGTTGCTTTAAAAACATCCCAAACAATATTCATTTGTGTATCTGAGGGAAGGTTATTAGTGAAAAATTTGTGTAGGAAAACCGTGAATTGTTCTGTGAATTGCTGATCCAAGAGAAGGGAATTATTAAATCTCCATCTGCGAGGGGAGGGGGTGGGACTGGGATAATCCAGATCTACAGTAATAGGAGTGTGGTCCGAGATGAGAATGGAACCTATTTCTGCATGTGTTAAAAATTGAAGTGTATGTTGGGTAAAAAATACGTAGTCTATTCTAGAATAGGAACTATGAACAGGAGACAAAAAAGTAATTTGCAAAACATCAGGGTGTGATGCTCTCCAAACATCAACCAACCCTCTAGCGGATATGGCTTTCTCAAAGGCTCTATGCATTTTGGTGGGAACAAATCTGGTCTGAGATCTGCAGTACAAAAAGGCATCCATAAGTTGATTGCAATCTCCACCAACTATAAGGTTTTCTGAGGCGTGTGAGGATAACATAGAAGAAATATTATTCCAAAATAATAGATCCACTCCATTTGGACCATATACATTACAAATTGTGTATCTTAACATCTATTAAAAGCCACCTTCCAGCATCCTCTTTAAATTCATTTAACAATTGAACATTTAACGACTTATGACACAATATAAGAACACCATGTTTGTTGTGAACTGCAGGGGAACGAAAAACATTTCCCACCCATTGTCTTTTAATGGGATTTATATCTTGTTCTTTATGGTGAGTTTCTTGCAGTAAAGCAATTTGACAATTCAATTTTGATAAGTGAGACAAAACCCTTTGCTTTTTAACCGGGTTACGAAGACCTTTGACATTCCATGACACAATACGTAAATTACTCATGAAGAAAAGAGTAAAAGAATATATAGCTCAAGATCAATAAACGAGGAAGTAATATTAAAGTAGAAGAGTTGAGAGATAATGGGATAAAAGATAAAGAAAGTAAACAATACAGCCAAAATGATTTCAAAACATAGCCGACCAGATCGGAAATAATAGAGAACGACTGAAACCAATTTGTGTAAAACAAAAGTCGCTATAATCTGCATAAAGGAGAAGAAAGAAGTTAGGACATCAAAAATGAAATGTTACCACCAGTAAGACGTCCTGTGAAAAATGAAGAATAACCACAAGAAAAAATTGCCTAAAGAAAGAGGAAGATGTAGAAGAGAGAAGAAAAGGAAATGGGGAAGAACAAAGTCTTCCCCAATGTAAATTGAAAGGAGAGATGACAAAGAGCAGAGAGATTTTAGTCAAAAGGAAAAGGAACAAATGAGACATTAATGTTGAGGGGGGGACGATTAGAAGAAAATTACCACTGAAAGAGATCAAACACCAGAAAAAAAAATAAACGAAGAATCATCCAATGAGGGAAAAATATAAAACTAGAAGATGAGAAAATCACAGTGCTATTGAGACTTACTGAACAGTAGGGGAGCAGCATAGGACGACAAGACAAACAAGTTACTTACCTTCGGTAACGATATATCTGTAAGAAACATAGGTTAGTTATAGATTCCTTACCATAGAATTACCCCCAGGCATCAGACTGGATCCGGAAAGTTTTTTGTCAGCAGTATCCCTGCGCATCGGAAGGAGGCGTCGGTCGACTACGCGTTCGTCGTCTGCATCGTGGTCGCCGGGATGACGTCGCAGTAGCTACATAGACGCTGCCCATGCACACTGACGTCAGTTCTGTACACGACTTTCCACACCAGAAGCGCAGAGCCATGCAAGACACTGACCACTGGTGCACAAAACTAGGGACCTGAAAGGATGTCCTTAACCTTAGAAGTCAGTTCGTAGAACGGGTAGGATGGGTGGGGTGGCAAGGAATCTATAACTAACCTATGTTTCTTACAGATATATCGTTACCGAAGGTAAGTAACTTGTTCATCTGAAAGAAACAGTTAGTTATAGAGTCCTTACCTTAGAATAGATACCTCAGCAATACCAACCCCGGTGGTGGGTCTACGAACTAAGTTCACACCAGAAAGTCCTGGAGAACAGAACGGCCAAAGAAGCCGTCGCATCGGACTTGGCTGTCTAGGCAGTAGGGTTTAGTGAACATGTGCAACGATGCCCATGTAGCTGCCTGCCAGATGTCATTTACGGGGACTCCTCGTCCCAAAGTAGTGGTAGCTGCCATCGCCATGGTGGAATGGGCACGCAGCCCCACTGGAGGCTCCTTCTTTGCCAAAGAGTAGCAGGCTTTGATGCACAGAACAACCCACCTGGAGATGGTTCGTTTGTGCACGGCCCGACCTTCCTTAGCGCCCACGTAACCAATAAAGAGCTGGTCATTCACCCGGAATTGTTTGGTGCGATCCAAGTAGAAGGAAAGCGCACGTTTTGGATTCAGAAGGTGGAGCCTCTCTTCCTCTTTTGAAGGATGCGGCGGCGGAAAGAAGGTGGGCAAAGTGATGGTTTGGCCAATGTGGAAAGAAGTAACCACCTTGGGAAGAAAGGCAGGTCTAGTTCTCAGGACGGCCTTGTCTGGATAGATAGCCAGAAAGGGAGGCGTGGAAGAAAGAGCTGGTAGCTCACTCACTCTGCTTGCAGAGGTGATGGCCACCAGAAAGGCAGTTTTCAAGCGAGAAGTCTGAGAGGACAGTTATATAGCGGCTCAAAGGGAACGCACATTAGGTAGGTAAGAACCAAGTTCAAGTCCCACTGAGGCATTACATGCCAACAGGAGGAAATAGATGAGTAATGTCCTTAAGGAAACTATTTACGACAGGGGACTTGAAAAGAGAAGGCTGATCAGGAAGCCTAAGAAAGGCTGAAATGGCTGAGAGGTAGCCCTTTAGAGTGCCCAGAGCAGAGCCCTGCTGTTCCAAAGAAAGGAGGAACAAGAGAACCTCAGAAAGAGGGTCGGAAAAGGGATCCACAGCCTTCACTGTGCAACATGCCACAAATTTGTTCCATTTGCAGATGTATACCCTCTTAGTGGAGGGACGCCTGGCTGCCAAGATAACATTGCATACTTCGGGAGGCTGGTCAAACAACGTCAACTGTTGCCGCTCAATCTCCATGCAAGGAGATGGGGGCTTGACAGGTTCCGATGGAGGACCGTCCTCTGTGGCTGCGACAGAAAATCCTCCCGAAGAGGCAGTCTGATCGGCGGATCGATGGCCATGTTGAGCAGCTTGGGATACCAGACTCTTCGTGCCCAATATGGAGCCACAAGAATGACTTGGGCCTGGTCATGCTTGATCTTCTTCAGCACTCTGGACAGAAGTGGTATAGGCGGAAAGGCGTATAGAAGACCACAACTCCACTCGCAACGAAAAGCGTTGCCTAGCGAGTGCCGCCTTGGAAATTCCAATGCGCAGAACTTCTGACATTGTGTGGTCTCTTCGGTGGCGAATAGATCTAACCAAGGCTCTCCCCACTGCTGAAAGAGACTTTGCACCACCTCCGAGTGAAGACGCCATTCATGATCCATCATGCACCTGCGGCTGAGTTCATCCGCCCTGGCGTTCAGAGAACCTGCCAGGTGTTGAACCACCAGGGATATGCCCTGATGTTCCAGCCATGTCCAGAGGCAGAGGGCCTCCTGACATAGGGTCCACAACCCCACCCGCCTTATTTGTTGCAGTGTACCACATGGCGGCGGTGTTGTCCGTGAACACCTGCACTACTCTTCCCCGGACAGAGGGAAGGAATGCCTTGAGTGCAAGACGAATCGCCCGAAGCTCCAAAAGGTTGATGTGGAGCCTGGACTCCGCCGGAGGCCAGAGGCCTCTGATCTCTGCCTCCCCCATGTGGCTACCCCATCCCAGGAGCGATGCATCGGTCACCACTGTGAACTCTGGTTGAGGATGGGAGAGGGCTCTGCCTTCGACCCAATCCTGGTTCGTAAGCCACCACTGCAATTGGTGTGCAGTGCCCTCGGAGATCTGGATGCAATTGGACAGATTCCCTTGATGTTGGGCCCACTGGAAATTCAGGTCCCACTGCAGAGCCCGCATATGCCATCTGACATGATCCACCAGCAGGATGCAGGAGGCCATCAGACCCAGCATCCTGACCGAAACCTGGGATAGAGGCTGAAAGATCGGAATCATAGCCCGAACATCCCGGACTCCTTTTTGGAGAGGTAAACCCGAAACTGCATCGTGTCCAGAACCGCTTCGATGAAGAGGAGCTTCTGAGAGGAGGGGGGGGGGGGGAGGGGGGGGTAACTTCGGCACGTTGATGGAGAACCCCAGCGAATGCGGGAGGTCAGCCGTAGTTTGGAGGTGGGAGAGACAGCCTGGGGCGAGCCCACCTTCAACAGCCAGTCGTCGAGATAGAGGAAGACTGGAACCCCTGATCTGCGCAGATGAGCTGCGACCACCGTCATCACTTTTGTGAACACCCGAGGATGCTGGTAAGGCCAAAGCACGGTAAACTGAAAATGCTCGTGGCCTACCGTGAACCGTAGGTGTTACGCCTGTGGGCCGGCAGGACGGGGATGTGGAAATAGGCGTCCTCCAAGTCCAAATCTATCATCCAGTCTCTAGGGTCGAGGGCAGACAAGACCTGAGTGAGCGTCAACATTTTGAACTTCTCCTACCGGAGGAAGCGGTTAACGTTCCTGAGTTCCAAGATAGGACGCAGGCCTTTGTCCTTCTTGGGCACCAGAAAGTAGTGGGAATAGCAACCACGATCTACTTCTGGGGCAGGAACGCGCTCGATGGCTACCTTGGCTAAGAGTGCCGAAACTTCCTGTTGGAGAAGGGCCAGGTGATCTACGGACATGTGAAGGTACTGAGGTGGCATGGATGGAGGGGTAGTCTCAAAGGGGAGGGAGTAGCCCCTTCAGACTATTTGCAAAACCCACCTGTCCGACGTGATGGTGCGCCAGTGGCAGAGGTCATGGCGGATCCTGGCGGACTGGCGTTTGGTGGCCTTGAAAGGTCAGACTTGGAGGATTTGGAGGCTGCTGCATAGGGGGCTGTGGTGGACTGGCCCTCCCACTGGCCCCCAGAACCACGGCGGTGGTTCCCATGTCCCCGGACGCGCTGGGGCTGAACAGCTTGCGCCGGCCTGTGGCTCTGGGCGGGACGTAGCGGGGCACCCCTTCCACAGCCACGAACGGGGTGAAAGGCAGACTGCGCAGGGCGGTGGTGGAGAGGCCCAAGGACCTGGCCATAGCCGGAGAGTCCTTAAAGTTCTCTAGCGTGCTGTCTGCCTTGTCGCCGAAAAGGCGACGGCCATCAAAGGGCATGTCCATAAGTGTGTATTGGACATCCTCGGAAAAAACAGTCAAACGCATCCAGGCGTAGCGTCGAAGGGCTACTGACGTGGAAATCGTCCTGCCAAGTGCGTCGGCGGTATCCAGACCACAGCGGATGGTAAACTTTGCTGCATCTCTCCCTTCAGCAACCGTTCAAGAGAGCACGGCCCGGGCCTCCTCCGGGCACTGAGGCAGCACATGTGCAACCATATCCCACACGGAGTGGGTGAAACGGCCCAATAGACATGCGATGTTTACCGACTGCAGTCCCATGCTGGAGGACGAAAACCTCTTCTACCAAAGATGATCCAGCTTTTTGGATTCCCTGTCAGGGGGAGCGGTAGGGAATGCGCCCTTAGACATGAAGGCTTTGACTACTAAGCTCTCAGTGGTGGGGTGTTGGGAGAGGAAAGTGGGGTTGGCCGGGGGTGGCGTCAGGTAATCATCCTGTCCACAGTAGCCCCTGTGTTGGGCCTGGACCAGGTGCCCAAAAGGATGTCTGTCAGGGCTTCATTAAACGGCAGCAGGGTTTCCGAAGAGCTTGCTGCCGGTTGAAGCACCTCTGTCAAGAGGTTAGTTGTTACGATGTATATACCAGATGTCAGGTAACGCTATGCTATAACATGTACATGTTTGATATATGTTAGATTGCCAAGTAACGCCATTGTACTGGTACCATTAGTTGGTACATTCCGAACCTCCCCTCAATAGTTGGTTTGTTCCAAGTCCCTGGAGGGGACAATAGAATGTTGGTGACTAAGGTGTATAGATGGACAGAGAGGAGCAAGGAATAAAGGACTATACACATACCTTCTGTGGAGTTTCATACTTTACAACACTGGCGACGATCTGCGTGAGGGGGCAGAAACACCTTGCTCCTCCCCTTCTGTATTCGTCCATCAGCTGATCTTCTGGACATCGTGGAGTGCGGTGTGTCCTGAGTACAACGCATGGGGGAGTTGCCCTGGCTTTCCTCTTTAGCGTTGTGGATTCGCCCTGACTTTCGTCTTTAAATCGTGGCAGTGATCTTCGAAACCTTCGAGACATGTCCTGGTGCCACACTCCTGCTATGTGGTGACCGGATTGTGTTGTCATCGGGGCTGATTGCTGGCGTGAGGAGACTGCAAGACGGCGTGAGGGGGCTGAGAGGAGACTGCGAGACTGCAAGACGGTGCCTCGAGCCTGGACGGCTTGTCAGCGATTCACTGCAATTCAAGTCAATCCAGCAGCGGAAGAATGAAAGTCGGAACACCAACGAAGGTCTGCTCTGCACTACGGGATTAAGACTGAGAGTCCTGAACGAGAGGCAGCCTTCGCGAACCGGCCGGCGAAGGCGTCGTCTGAGGCGCATCAAGTTCCTGTCAGGAACCTTCCTGTCAGAGTGCCGTCTGCGCAGCATCAACAGGGAGACACTGATCTCCACGCCAGGTTGCCTGGCGACTGAACAACGCGGCGTATCCTCGAAGTATATTGCGGGTAAGGTGAACGACGAGAACGGAGATGCGCACTCCTCAGCGGGTCTACAGTGCATGCTGTAACAGCATTTCCAGTGTGGAACAAGAGGCTGTTCCCCATAGATGCTTGACATATATCCTTGACTCAATTTGAATAAATACACTAACCTTCAGTGTATCCCTGCATCACCGGTGATAAACACACCGCCATTCAGCAGACAATCTCGCTCTACGATCCCCGCTGTGACGAAATAGTGCCCCCTACTTATCTCACGCGCTCCACATACCCAATGTAATTCATTAAATCGTTGTGCGTGTAAAAGCAATTTCGGTGATACGCACACCATATACCTTCTAAAGAACAGCTTAGAAGTTATACACTCCAGTCTGTGAGACACCCTAAGGGATAAATACGGATGTACTACGAACAATCTTCATAATTCCCGGGCAAGAGAGTGGGAAGTGTCCCAACAAATTTCACGCCATTTCAACGCCATTGTATTTCTGGTGGTGGCGGGGGTGTGTAAGCTACACCAATATCTGTCAAAACATCTATCCCTCCACAATGGCGGCTGCCAGCATGTTACAACCAACACCATTTCTGATCGAAATAGGGGAACCGACCATCCCGTGGGAAGATTGGGAGAAGGTTTTTGAGTCTTACCTGGTGGCAATTGGAGGAGAAAAATTCAGCCCTTTCAGGAAACAACATATCTTACTACATAACTTGGGTTCGAATGGCAGGAAAATCTTTGAATCGCTACCGGAACCTGAGGGAGAAGAAGATGATGACGACGCCTACGACACTACATTACTTAAATTGCGAAATCATTTTGGGGATAAAATAAATGTAGTCTTGGAGAGACACAAATGTTTCAGTCGTACACTGGGCAAGCACGAAAATGTTTCTACGTACGTGGCAATCCTAAGAGGCTTAAGCAGACTGTGCGCGTTCAATGACCTCAATGATTCCCTGATCAGGGATCAGTTGGTACACTGTACAAACAGTAAGGAAATACAAAAGAAGTTATTGCAGAAACAACCAGATCTGGCGGAAGCGATCAAAATCGCTAAATCGATCGAGCATACAGCAATATGTATGAAAGAAATAAATTCGACAGAGTCCAATGAGCAGGTATCGGAGATAAATAATAGGGAGGAAGAAACGGATGTGTACAAAATCAGAAACGATTCGGCAAAGAAGAATGAAAATTGGCGGGGCCAGACGGCAAATCCAGAGAATGGAAAATTCAAGTGCTACCGTTGTGGAAGCAACAACCATTTGGCAAATGATTTAAGTTGCCAGGCAAGGCATGCTTGGTGCAGAAAATGCAATAAGAAAGGGCACCTTGCAAGAGTATGCGGGTGCTTCCCGAAGACGTCAGGGGGAAGCCCAAGCATCACGACGCCGACGCAAGTGAAGAAAATAGTATTACAAGTGAAAGAGAATGGGGATCAGGAGCACCAATGTTACCCAGTATGCGAGGTAACCATCGATGGGAAAAGGGTGAAGATGTTCGCCGATTCATGCTCGCCTTTCACACTAGTGAACTTCGCAGATGTTCAAGCCATTCTACAAAAAGGAAAAGACGAGCTGGACAAAGCAGATATAGCTCCTAGCGGCTATAATAGAGATCCCATACCCATGAAGGGAATGTTTAAGTCGCTCATTTCATTTAAAGGCAGACAAACGGTGGGCAAGGTTTATGTGGTAGAGAACGGGTCGAACCTCCTGGGGTGGCAGCACCAAAGAGAGCTGGGAATCAAATTGGACCCGAACAATCCGGAGCAAGTTCTGGTGGTGAATCCTTCAGGTCAGAGGGAAACGGTTCCTAACGAGTTCCCAGAAGTATTTTCAGAGACGCTAGGATTACTCAAGGACTTCCAACACAAAATTCAATTGAAGCGGAACGCCACACCAGTAGTTCATAAGACAAGACCAATTCCGAATCTGATGTGGGAACCACTGAAGAAGGAGCTAGACAGGCTACAGAAACTTAACATCATCCAGCCGGCGGCTGGTTCTGAATGGGTTGCACCGATTGTCATCGCCAACAAGGGTCATAGCCAGGACATTCGGGTGTGCATCGACCTGCGTGACCTGAACAACAACATATTAGTAGAAAGGCACCCCCTACCCCGCATTCACGAAATGTTGAGCACCATGGGTGAGGCTGTATGCTTTAGTGTTCTGGATCTTTCCATGGCATACCACCAGGTGGAATTGCATCCGGACTCCAGGAAGCTCACAGCTTTCACCACACCCATGGGCACCTTCATGTTCTGTCGCATGCCCTTTGGGTTGGCCTCTGCGGCAGGAGTATTTCAAAAGATCATGCAACATATCTTAAAAGGGGTACCGAAAACTCTGTGTTTCCAAGACGATGTCCTGGTGTACGGCGCCAATGTGGAAGAGCATGACAATAACTTGAGACTAGTTCTGCACAGGTTCAGAGATGCAGGGCTTACGCTTTAAAGGGAGAAATGCCAATTTGGCGTGGAGTCGGTGGAATATTTGGGACATTGCATTTCGAAGGATGGATTCAAACCTAAACACTGCCTAGTGGAGGCGGTAAAAGATGCATCGGCACCCACAAACAAAGAAGAACTCAAGTCATTTTTAGGGTTGGCAGAGTACATGGCAAAATATGTGAACCACTTTGCGGATATAACTTCCATCCTGAGGGATCTCACAAAACACAATACGCAATTCAAATGGGCGGAGGAACATGAAAGGTCGTTCCAAAGAGTAAAGAAGGACATACTATCAGCTCCATTTTTGAGTAACTTCGAACACAGCCGTAGAACATTTCTAACAACAGACGCTAGTGGGAAAGGACTAGGAGCAACGCTCTCACAAATTATAGAGGGGAAGGAAAGAATCGTTGCATTTGCTTCAAGATCCCTCACGGAGGCTGAAAAGAACTATTCAGTGGTGGAAAGGGAGGCATTGGCTTGTTTTTGGGGAGTGAAACACTTCAAGTTCTTTCTGTGGGGCATTCAGTTTGAGTTACGCACTGATCATAAGCCCCTGGTTTTCATGTTCAACCCGAAGAATAGCTGTTGTAATACCCCCCGCATCGCTAGGTGGCTGCTGGGTTTAGAGGGCTTCTGTTTCAGGGTTAGATATGTCGCGGGGATCCAAAATTCGGCGGCTGACTTCTTATCTAGAAGCCCCATAGACAAGGAGGAGCAATTTGAGACACTAGAGTACCCGATCTTACAGATCAGATTTGACACTATCACCACACAGGAATGGATAGAAAGCATGGGTGCGGACACCATCATGACACAAATTATCGACCTCACAATAAAGGGATGGCCCAATTCCTCTGATCAAGTGAGGGTAGAGCTGAAACCATTCTGGGAGGTGCGTATGGAGCTGAGCGTAAACCAGGGTGTTCTATTCAGAAATGACAAAATCGTTCCACCAGAAACCATGAGGGACAGAATAATAGACCTTGTACATGAGGGCCACCTGGGCAGAAGCTTAACGAAGGCAAGGTTAAGAGAGAGATACTGGTTCCCCAAGATGGACTCTCTAGTGGAGGCTAAGGTTAGAGATTGCGTCACATGTTCCAACAGTGACAAGACTAGAACAACTAGGAAGCCACCTTTGTTCCCCGTATCAGTACCAGACAAACCATGGGAGAAGGTCGCGTTAGACATTATCGGTCCCCTCAACTTCAAAGGGTTGGGCAAACAATTGGCACTAGTGATGGTCGACTTCCACTCCCACTGGACGGTGGTCAGAATGGTCCATCAGATAACGACCATATCGGTGATCCAATTTCTGAAGGACATATTTGCCCAAGAAGGCATACCGTCCTCGATAGTAACAGATAACGGGGTCCAATTCACGTCCCATTCCATGACAGACTTTTTATGCAAACTAAACGTAACACACTTGAGAACAGCATTATACTGTCCCAGGGCGAATGGGCTGGTTGAAAGAATGAACCGCATGGTTAAAGGGTGCATACAACTGGCAGCGGTTAACAGAATACCCACTGAACAGGCGTTGCAAGAAATGTTGTGGGCATACCACACCACTCCCAATTCGGTCACGGGAGTCTCCCCTTTTTCAGCCCTGAGAGGAAGGAAGCCAGGCACCAAATTCTTCCCGTATTGGCTAGGAGGGGGGTCCCATATCACATGGGATAGGCATGCGTGCAAGAACAAGATTGACACACACCAAAACAGATACAAAACCCACTATGACACAAAACATGGGACTAAGGCTCCACTATGGAAAGAAGGGGACTGGGTACGTATCAGGATGCCGAGGAGGTGTGAAGGGGAAATCAAGTTTTCAGAACCTATGCGCATCAAGGGAGTAAGTAACAACACAGTCATATTAGAGAATGATCAAATGTGGAACATGGAGAGGTTGGTGAAACACAACCAACCTGATGACCAAGCAGATGTGCCACATGACCCTGACATCGAGGGGTTACCTGTCACACGTAGAACATGCAGGGCTCCAGGGTGGCACAGGGATTTTATCAGATATAAATAACATAACCAGTTAAGTTTGTTTTAATCACATTAAGGGGGAAGATGTGTTACGATGTATATACCAGATGTCAGGTAACGCTATGCTATAACATGTACATGTTTGATATATGTTAGATTGCCAAGTAACGCCATTGTACTGGTACCATTAGTTGGTACATTCCGAACCTCCCCTCAATAGTTGGTTTGTTCCAAGTCCCTGGAGGGGACAATAGAATGTTGGTGACTAAGGTGTATAGATGGACAGAGAGGAGCAAGGAATAAAGGACTATACACATACCTTCTGTGGAGTTTCATACTTTACAACATTAGTCCTGACTGCCACCGTAGGTAGCTCGAGGTGGAAGGCCTCGGCCGCCCAACGCAAAACCACTGTGCATGATGCTCCCTCCTCCGTAGCCACGGTAGGAGGAGACAACATGCCAAGGTCTGGTGAGGTATCCAAACCACTGGCTTCCCCCAGTTCCTCGCTTCACTCCTGCTCATACACCAACTGGTCTATTAAAGGTTCTTCAGATCCCTCCCAGTCCTCCTCATCGGGCTGCCAATCTGGTCTCAAAGAGCCAGGATAGAACAGGGGCACAGTACCCATCGGCGTCGGATCCGGCGTCGTCCGACTTCATGTCTACCTCTAGGTGGAGGCTGGGGTCGACGTTGGCTGGGGACACAGCCGACGCCGGTGGCGGACATGGTGCCGGTGGAATCGGTGCCGGGGGAGGCATAACAAGTTAGCCCGGCACCGATCCAGATCCAGGCCTGGATCCTGGGGGACCCTGCGGCGCCGAGGCCAAAGCCGCTAACGCCGAAGGCCCAGGGCCCCCAGCCGAATCCGCGGGGCCAAAAGGTGGGCCGGCAGAGTCGGGCAGCTAAAGATGGCATCCATCGCTTCGTAGAAGCTCCGAAGCTGGGCAGGTGACGCACCGGGTCCCGGAAAGGGAGGGACAACCGAAGTCGACCCAGCAGACTCTGCAGGCGGAGCCAAGGGAGGGGCACCACCCGCATCCCTCGTTGAATTGGCCAACGGACGGGGAGAAGTCAAAGAGTGACGATGCTTCTTCGACTTCTTTTTGTGCTTCGACTTACCTAACCCCGAGTGCGAAGACTTCAATGAAGAATGGTATTGGCTCCGCGACAGGTCCCTCGAACTCCTCCGCGACCGGGACCTCAAGCGGCGTGAAGCCGACTGCTGGGCCTCGAGTAGCTTTCGGGACCGCTCCTGCAACGACTTTGGGGCCATGGTCCGGCAGTTGGAGCACGACTTGGGGTCACGCTCGTACACCAGGCAGTAGAGGCACATGCAGTGCGGATCGGTCGCCGACATGATTCGGTTACAGGAACCGCAAGCCTTAAAGCCGGGCAACCCTCGTGCACCAGGAGTCGATGGAATCACACAACGACGAAGTCGACAAAAGTCGAGAGACATTTCAGTGAAAAAATTGACTGGGGGTACCGCGCTCTCCGGATCTGCGCTTGCTACCACGGAAAAAGAAAGAACTGACGTCAGTGCACGAGGGCGGCGTCTATGTAGCTACAGCAACGTCGGCCCGGTGACCATGACGACCACCTTCCGAAGCGCAGGGGTACTGCTGATGAAAAACTTTCTGTATCCAGTTTGACGCCTGGGGGTAATTCTAAGGTAAGGAATCTATAACTAACTGTTTCTTTCAGAAATAAACAACCGGCTGGGTAACAGTATTGAACGCAGACACCAACATCAAAACAAGAGGAAGCCAGGGACCATGCCGCTCCCGGGGGCCTCCAATGCCTTCCGTCGTATCAATATGTCAGCACTATGGGGAATACACCTCCGTACAAGCTCATGGGATCTCCGGTGTGACGGAGGATCTCTAGCAAGCGACCAGCTTGCTACGCTGTTGCCACGCGCCTCTCGACTCATACTGTTTTTATCTGGTGTGGTTTCTCGAGGTAGGCTGTGCTCTCGAGTCTCCATATTTTATACTTTCATCGTTAGCAGATAAGACTTGTAGAATAGGAGTAACAACTGTTAACATGTTACATCGCTGCTTCATTTTGTTTGGCCTTCCTTAGTGCTGGGATCACTGGCAACACCAACTCAATAAAGGGGGTCATTTATGGTCCAATCAGTAACATTTCCACCGGTGTCTTCTAAGTCTATACATCAGCCCAACAAGTGAGAAATAAACATGCCAAAGAAATATTTGTGTCTATTTTGTAGAAGTTTGTTTGACCATATTTTAACCGATTTGCACTTCACTTACTATGAGAGAAAATCTGGTGGTAAAAGAAAACAGCCATTGAGTCAGAAGAGTTGGCCCTCAGCTCTACACCTGCACTATAATTGTTGTTTGCAGAATTATTTCCTTTCCTGAATATGTGCTCAATTTTCAGACTCATTGCCCTGAAATTTGGATCTGATGTTATTTTGGTCATGGAGGAATCAACATTAGTGGTTGGTTTTATAGTTCGTTTTGTTGAGCTTTTCTACTTCTTTCATATTGCTTTTACATAAATCACTTGCAGGCTCTTTGTCTGTCCCACTGGATTGTTGTATGTGCACGGGCATTGCTAGAATGCTTACATTGAGGGGAACAATCCATTCACAATTGACACAGTGTGCATGGTACAATCTGCAGTCTCACTCTGCTGACCAAGCAGGATGGGAGAGTGGGGTTGGGATAACAGAAGCGGAGATATTTTAGCTCCACTGAAGTGGAGTAGCAAAGCTGCTGCTAATCAGAGCACAGATCTTTCTTCAACTTTCAGTCCAGTTATGTGCTGCATTTTGTCTGGAATAGAGGTATCTGCTTTTGGTGTATTTAAACAGCACAGTGACTTTGGGAACAGGGCTGGCTCTAGGATGGTGCAATGGGTGCAGACGCACCTAGCGCTGAGGTAGGGGGTGGGGTGGAGGAGAGGGGCTGGGTTTAGAAATAACGATATTAAAAGCACCTGCTGCAGAGTTCCTTGTCGGTCCAGCATTTTTCAGGCAACAATACAAATGTCAAGATAACTCTAGTGATGAATGTTCTTGCTAAAGATGAAGTTTTGTCTAGTGGCAATTTTAACTCATTGTAGTGTAGCACAAAGGGTTAACATGCCTGTTGCAAAGAACGTGCACCATGCAGATCACAGAACTATATGTTGTGTGGGCAGCTCAGTGCATTACTGCTTTTGTCACAGAGATCCTTTTGTTACTTGCAATAGAGCACAGTGGCTTATGAATGGTCATCAAAGAGCTGCATGTAAACTGCATTAAATAAGTTAGAATGTTATGTTTTCCCCCCCATCTTTTATTATTCTAATGTTTCTCAAAAGGGTTAGTTTGAGTAGAAATACATTCTTATTTGTAAAGGTAACCCTAACCACTGTATATTTTAAATATTGAGTTTGTGCTTCTCCAGACCAAACACTCCTAAAATATACTGCTTAGTAGTATGAATGACGTTATTGCCACACCTTGGAATTCTCTTTATCTTATGTAACATTTCCTATAGACTGATTTGCACATGTATGGTTCACTGTCTCTGTATAATGTGTGTGTGATGTAAAGTACTCTGACACCCTACACTGCTGTGACTAGTGCTACAAAACAAATTAAATGCATGTAAGAGAGGGGCTATGGAGAGATGAGGGACACTGTTGTAGGGTGGTAGTGATACAATCAGTGGGGAAGGATGTCATTGGGGGAGGGCAAAAAAAGATTGTTGCACGGGGCACCACCAGTTTGTGAAGCACCATCATCCATCACCTGTGGAAGAAAACATCAGCCATACAGAATTATAGATGGATAACAGTAACTAATTGGAATGTTTTTCACTGAGTGACATATAATAGACTAGAGTGAAGCATGAGTTAATTATGATGTCACTTAGAACCTTGAGGTGAAAAGCATCCCTCTTATTCACTTTTAGTCATGTACAATTTCATGTTATATATTGCCAGCAACTTCATCTGTCATGGCTTTCAGCTGGTACTCAGTGACAAAAAAATAAAAATGGAGGAGCCATAAATAACATGGTCTCTCCACCCTTCCCCAAATGTAAACAAAACATTGTGCTCAGTGCTCTCTATTGTAGCAGAGAGCCAGTGCTGCCATGACAGGATCTAACAGAGAGACCTGTCAAAGTAGCCTGGATGATGTAGGAACAGTTGGAAACAACTTACATATGCCACTGCTGCTACATCCTAGCAGCGAATAACCATATTTAGAATCTGGTGTACATGCTAGGGATGCTTAGTGAAAGCCGAACATAACAAATAGTTTGTCACCTGATAATGTAGCACTGTCAGTTTCTTTCAAAGTTTGCCAATTACTACATGAAATATGCTTTCATTTACAAGAGGCAGTTTGAGTACTGAGGCGTAAAGTCTTCTAACATGCATGATGATTACATTGCACCTATCATGGGCAATTCAGAAATTACTGTGTGGGCGGAAGCAAAACAAATTGTGCAGCAGCTCAATTTTCCCTGAAGGATCACCAATCTGTTGGAGGCAGGAAGCAAAGGAGCGTGGAACGGGTACTCATTTACCTACCACGACCTACACTTCATTGTCTAACTGTGAAGCTGTGCTAATATTTCAGGACCACTCAGGACATGGAAATTATTCTTTTTAAATCAAGTGTGACCTGGCATGACATATTTCAAATGACTGAGGACTGGGCTGCCTTTAGTTGGAAGATGGGAGGGATACACAGATTGTGCCATCCTCTGTCTTCCACTATAGAGATGAAGGGTAGGAATTAATCGAAAAGCTGGTTTTGGCAAGGCAAGAAATGCTCAATATGACAATGCACTAAAGAGTCATGTAACAGCAGTGATGCTGTTATTGGTTTTAATGGATTTAATTTTATGGAACCGTAAACATATTTACTTGAAAACAACAATAATTTGAATCAGTCTTTTTTTTTTGTGGGTGCCTCCGCTCAGGCCCTTATTACGAGTGGCTCCTGAGCAACAGTGGCGAGACCCATTGGAATTTTAAAAAACTGTTTTTCACAAGCAGATTTCGCCTCCAGAGAGCAGCTAAAATATCCATGTGAAAGATGGGGATAATATGAGGAAATCAAAGTAGAAACACCATTTCTGCACGTTATTCTCCAACAAATTCACATTTTAATCCCCCAGAATTATCCAGACCCACTGTAATGGTAATTCGGGGGGGGTGGGGAAATAACAGGATTTTGTTCCAAGGCACTTGTAGTTGAGGCCCCAGTCTGTGTTTTAAAATTTCCTTATTACAGTAGCAAAATGAAGGCTTAAGCCAAAATCCGTATCCGTACCTGGTTATATCATGAACAATATATATTTGATGACCATGCCTAGTAAATATTGACCACCAAGGCCATTTTCAACATTCCACAACTATTGTGGTGTTTATACTGCGCATGGCTGGGTGCCCCCAAAAACCTCATGGAATGATTCACGGTGCTAAAACAATGTAGCACCACCTGCACTTATTACATACGGAGCTTTCTCAGTCTGCGTTCAGTGAACTTCCATTCTCCCCTCCAAGAGCTTGTGCTGACTTACCACATCTCTCCCTTACTTTTCAATACGACAATCCTAGTTCGGTCAGGATCAGACCAGAACCATCGGCTGGGTCCTCAGACCCCCCCCCCCCCCCCCCCCCCCAGGCTTTTCTGTTTTGTGAGTTGGTCAAGGACCCATCAAGGATTCTTCTGTTCTACTCTATTTTCACATTGATCTCCTACAACTCAAGCACCGTCTCAAACATCTGGGCTGGACCTTGAACTTAGTTCCCACAGCTACCCTGGTATAATTCTGCAGTTGTCAGGGCCAATCATCCCAAATAGTCACTACCTTGCTGCATTAGAGGAGAGGATGGGAAATGGTGGAATGAAGCTAAATATAGTCAAGAGCAAGGTCCTCACCTTAGGCATCATCACATGCTCCACTTTCCCCTATGAAGTTCTGCCATCATGCCTTCATTGAACCTGGCTCCTAACCCTCCTTAGCAAAGGACCCTCAGGTCTACACTGACTTCTGCATGAATACTCACATCAACTCTGTGACCACAGCAGTATTCTTCCTATTCTGATGATTCTGGAAATGTCCTGTTGCATACTCCGTGAACCACACATACCACAGTAAGTATACCAGTCAGCACCTAGTTTTTCTCTGATAATGTCATGTATGCAGACCTTCATTACTAACAATTAATTAAACTCCTCTAAATGTAAGGGACCTATTGTCTCCAGTCTCACACAAGCTTGCTAGCACTAAATTCAAGCCACTCAGATTGGACTGTTCAAAAGGTGTCAGAGCAAGTATGTAGCTACACATATGCACAGTGTATGATGTTAGAGAAAGTTGTGGTCCTGATCGCATGTGTATACTTACCAAATTTGCATTGCTCTGTATCATACAGTTCACACTGCACTAAATCTGGGCGTAAGCTATGATCAGAAGTAAAAGGATGCTGCTGTTGGTGGGTATAATCTTGCATCAACTATAGTCTGTGCTCTAAAATCTACCCAGACGTTGCAGAGGAGCAACCAATGTGAATGGATATTGTGCAACAAGCAATGGTATATGTGCACTGGAGTCCACCTAGGGAGCAACACACAAGAATGGGTTGTTCTCCATATACAACCAGCCAGAGTATACTCTCAGTTGCGGTCCCTGTCAAATGACAGAGAAACAGTTGTTATACAAGCAGCTATGTTATATTCCTGAGTAGTCCATGGCAGTGTGCCAGGAATCAGCCTGTTTTCCTGCCCATTGTAAAACTAGCTATGGTATTAATCAAAGAGAAACGGGGGCAGCCTATAATAATAGGCACTATACAACTAGCCGTAGGAATCCACCCAGGTGTGGCAGGGAGCAAGTAATGGGAATAGGCACTGTACAACTAGTTATTGATGTATGTGCTGAGGAGTACACCAAGAACAGAAGCAGCAGAGGAGGAAAACCCTTGTCAATCAGAATTATATTTGCCAAAGACACGGGTGTGGTTTGGAGCGAATTACATGAGTGGGTGTTATAAAAACAGTAATATTATGTTTTCCGAAGAGTTTCTCCCAGAGTGGGAAAGGATTATGCAGTTATACGGAGCCATAAATGGTCTCAGAACTCAATAGTTGAATAGCCTAGGAGCAACAAATTGCAATGAGCATTATACATCCAGTTATGCTATTTGTCTATATGGGCCACACAGGAGTATGAGTGTAGCAACTCCGCAATGGGCATTATGTAACCAGCCATGCTGTATGATGTGAAGTGTCCACAGAGGAGTGGAAACTGCTCAATCCTTAGAAATTGACAATATACAACTACCCATGATATCTGGTTTGAGGACTTTCTCCCAGACGTGGTTGAGAGAACCTGATAGCAACAAGAAATATATATACCTTAAGAGTTCACCCAGGTGTGGCATGGCACAACCAAAGAAATCAGCAGACACCATTCATACATGGGTCTCTTAGAATCATCACGGAAATATGGCCTTACAACCTATTGTGGATGAAATCAAGGAACCAGGAAGGGTGGGTGTCGACCTGTGATTCAGTGGAAGGAGTGTATGAGGTTATGTAATAAAAGGTACAACAGGGGCATAAACCATGGAAAGTTGAAGGAGGGTGGTGAATAGGACAGGGATTCTGTCTGACCTCTGAATGGGCGGACGAGGATTCTGTCTGACCTATATGTGTGTGTGTGTGTGTGTGTGTGTGTGTGTAGTTTTTACTCCTGAGACACCACTGTATCTCCAGAAGAAAATCAAGCATGCCACCCAGCTCACAATGGATCCCTACCAACACTTTGGGTGAAGTGACAATCTCCCTCATCTTGAACAAATCTTGCACATGATATCCCACAAAGTCCATCATTTGTCAGCTTCAGAAAAGTCATGAAGACCGCTGTCATGAAAAAACTGTAAATTAATTCTCTGAGCCTACCATTTGCCTGGGAGTTATTTAAAAAAAAAATACTTTAAATGTCCGCCAAGCACCAGTGGCCCATGCTGAGGCACGCTCTCTCTCATCCCCACGGGAACTTGCAGAGACTGTGAGCGGTCTCCGCCAAGCATCTTGTGGTAGGTGTATGTACAAATCACATAAAAATAAAAATTTACTACTAGTCTATTCCGGGACTCATAGAATAACATTATGGAAACATGAGCTTCCTTCATTCAAAGAATGAGAAAGCGAACAGTAGACCAATGGTGATGAAAATGCTGCTACATTTTCAAAATGACGCAGCCAGAAAGGAAAAACAATCCATTGCGGATCAGAATTGAATATCTGTGACAGAACAAACAATACAGAAATCAATAATGCTAATAATTGCCTTAGCACCAATTTTTGGGAATGCGCAGTTACTGAGGAGGCTGTTCCATATGTATCCATCACACCAAACGTTTCCTGATTGTACAAATGAGTGAATACGCCGGTGCCAATAGAGTAGCTTATTGTAGATGTAGTTGTATCCAGTCGGATCAAACGTTTTTGTGGTGCACGGGTAAAATAAATTATTTAGGGCTCGGCGGACGCTTCTTTTATTTTTACCAGCTGCCAAAAGCACCCAATTCTAGATATAAAAACTAAGCTCTACAGGGAAAGTAAAAACATAGCAGCTACAACATCTGGCTCCGTCTAGTGGTATGGATATGTAAGCTGTCTCATTATTAATAATAATCAGGACAGCTTTAAATAAAAAAAAAGCTATTAATACATTCTGCTGCAGGAGCATGTGGCTCTAAAACACTTGGAGCCTGAGGCCTAAGTCCCCCATATTCTCCCTCTTGTGATGGCCCTCGTGGTATTTCCCCGATTCGAAATAAATATTTTAAGCCTCCATTTTGAACATCGTGTTTTGGAGGACGGGGCTGGGCTCAGTGATAAAAGCGGTACCAGATTTAGCATCAGTCTCTTGTTTACCATCTCAAATGGGGCATACTGGCAGCCATAGCAGTCATTCCCACAAGGCAACAATTTCAGTTAACTAAGTCAGTGCTTCCCAAATCTTTTAGAACCGCGAACACATTTTTAGAAGGACAAACTTTCATGACCCACCTACCTTTCAGGGCAAAGAGGCTGGGCGATGTTTGATTGTAACTAAAGCATCGCGTGGTAGCTCATTGTCATTTTCAGACTGCACATTTTCCATTGAAATGGCAACTGATCTGCACAGACATACAGTTTTACCGATAAAACTACATAGCACACAAATGATAATGTCTGAAAATCGGGTTTCTGTGAATATCGTTTTTGCATCACCAAGTAGTGTCTTGTTTGTTTTGATCCTATTAAAATTTCTGTTTTGAGTATACTTTAGAATTACAAAAAATGTGCTTCATTTTTGCTTTTATAAGTGCTGAATGCATACTGCCCATTTACAAGTATTTACATTTGCTGTGTGTTGGAAAAAAAATGACATCCTTCAGCCCTTCCTTTCACACTCTCTGTACTACAACAAGATTGTCACATAATTCACTTAAAAAACTTTTGTTACTTTGCAGTCAGAGAAATAAACGTAAACACCAACCCCCATGCTAAAGGAATAAGCAGCAATTTATCTTTCTGTGACTGGCAACGCCTCTCTCTCTAATAAATGAACTCATATTCTCTCACACACATGTACATCTACCTTTTTTTGTCTATTGTTTCAACTATCCCTCACTGCCTTGCTCTCTCTCAAACTTTCTCTCCCTCACCCTCCTACAGCCATACACACTAACACAACTTCATCCTCTCAGCAGTCTCCTTGTTCTACATTCCCCTATCATTACCTCTTTCACACGCTCAGTCGCACACTCCTTTCCTCCATAAACTCTACCTCCCACACACTTTCCGTCTCTCATACACTTTCCCTCAGCCTCTCCGTCGTTCTCGCTCCCTCCCTTCATCTCTCCCTCTCTCTCACTTTGTGTCTCTCTCACCCTCTCTTTCTTTCCTTCTCAACCCCTTTCTCTCTTGGCTCCTTCCCTCCCTGTCTCATATGAATTTGAAAGCTAATAAACTAAACTTCCTGATCTTCCGTATGTGAGAAAGTGAGAACTTCCATTGCTCTCAGACATCTTTAATCTACTTAAAATGAAGAAAGAGAAATGCCCTATAAACCTACATTTGCCTAAGAGCTTCCCATCAACTTGTCTGCAAATCTCCAGTGTACAGTGAGGCGCTAAAGCATTCATATTTTTGTCTGATGGATTTCCGGCAATTTTACCATTTCACAGGAAATATTAGCATATAAGAGAGAATGGAATTATTCTCTGAAGGAGGAATGCCCTGAAAAGATATTTAGGGAGCTCTCTGCAAAGTGCTGCAACAAAGTCTCTTCAGCATGAGTAGTATGCTGAAGACTAGTCAAAAAGAGTACTTGTAAATCCAATTGGCGTGGTATTGTCTGCCAGCTTTCTGGCTTTGCCAATGCTTGTTTTGACCGCAAAAGGACGGATGAAACCAGGGCCAATGGAAGTCTCACCGTGAAACTCCCATTGGCCTTGATTTAATCTGTTCCTGTCGCAGGCACTAGGCCCAGCCACATAAGTGGGGCAGCGGTTTTATCTGGACAAGTGGGGGAATACTGGGTGGTAGGAATTTTCGATGATTCCTCCTGATTCCATAAGTTTCCATCACAGAAATGTAAGAAAAATGTGTGAATTTTAGCAACGTTTGAGGTTTGTTGGGCATTTTAGGTAAGAAAAGCTTGTGGGATTTATGCAAGGCATACCAGCTTTGAATACCCTGGGTGTCTAGTAATTCATACATGTCTGCAGTTGGTAGGTTTTCATGGGTGGCATCCCAGCACGTCCCCAAATACAGCAGCTACCCCTATTGCTGATGTCTCCATGTAGAGTGGTTTGAGTGGTGGTTTCTTGGCCCGCCCACACTAGTGGGGTACTGTTGTTATCGGATTGTGAGGGAACTGTGGGTGGTTAGAAAATTGTGGATCCCCATAGATTCCGGATCTTTCCTGCACAGAAATGTGAAACAAATCGTGTTTTTTAATCGAACTTTGAGGTTTGCAAGGAATTAGGGGTAAGAAAAAAAACTGGTGAGAGATAAACAAATCTCCCCACCCTGGACCCCTTTACGTTTCTAATTTTAATAAATATACAGCTACCCACTTTGCAGAAAAGGGTCTGTTTCGAATGGAAAAATGTGATGTGTTCATGTTATGGGCTCTTTTTTGTCACGGGCATATGGCCTACCCACTTAAGTGAGTTAACATTTGTATTGGGATGTTTGAGGGAATTATGGGTGGAAGCAAGTTTGTGGCTCCCCCCAGATTCCAGAACTTTCCATCACAAAAATTTGTTTTTTCAGTCAAAGTTTGAGGCTTGCAATGGATATAACAACCTGATGAGAGACACGCAAGTCACCCCAACCTGGATTCCCACAGGTGTCTCGTTTTATAAAATGTGCAGGTTTGCTAGGTTACCCTAGGTGCTGGATCAGCTAGGCCCAAAATCCACAGCTATTCACAGGGGTTTTGAGTTGAAAAATATTATGTGTCCATGTTGCATTTTGGGCCCTTTCCTGCCGTGGGTACTAACCTCTACCCACTCAAGTGAGGTACTATTTTTATTGGGGGACTTGGGGGGAATGCTGGGTGGAAGGAACTTTGTGGCTCCTGCAGATTCCAGAACTTTCCTTCGGAGAAATATGAGGAAAATTAGTTTTTGTAGTCAAAGTTTAAGGTATTCTGGATAAAATCATGGTGATAGCCATGCAAGTCACCCTACAATGGACCCCCCAGGTGTCCAGTTTTCAAAAATGTGCAGGATCGCTACGTTTCCCTAGGTGCTGGCTGAGCTAGCGCCCAAAATCCACAGCTACCCACATTGCAAAAAAGTGTCAGTTTTGAGTGCAAATAATATGATGTGTCCATGTTGCATTTAAGGCCCTTTCCTGTTGCGGGTACTAGGCCTACCATACAAATCAGGTACCATTGCTAACAGGAGGCTTGAGGGAATACTGGATGGAAGGAAGTTTGTAGATTCCTGCAGATTTCAGAACTTTGCATCACAGAAATATGAGGAATTTTTTTTTTTTTTTTTAGTGAAGTGTGAGGTTTGCAAGGAATCCTGGGCAACAAAACCCGGTGAGAGTCATGCAAGTCACCCCACCCAAGAATTCCCCTAGGTGTCTAGTTTAAAAAAAAAATCAGAATTGATAGGCTTCCCTAGATGCCGGCTGAACTAGGGTCCAAACTCCACAGCTACCCACTTTGCAATAAAATGGGTCACGTTTGAGTGGAAAAATGTGATGTCCATGTTGCATTTTGGGCCTTTTCCTGTTGCGGACACTCAGTCTATCCACACAACGGAGGTACCATTTTTTATAGAGAGACTTGGGGTGGGGCAATGATGGGTGGAAAGAAGTTTGTGGCTTCCTGTAGATTTTAAAACTTTTCATCACAGAAATGTGAGGAAAATGTGTTTTTTTACTCAAAGTTTGACATTTCCAAGGGATTATGAGGAAAAAACCTGGCGAGAGCCATGCAAGCCACCCCACACTCACCCTGGATTTCTTCAAGTGTCTAGTTTACAAAAAAATGTGCAGGTTCGCTAATTTTCCCCCAGTGCGACTGAGTAAGCGCCCAAAGTTCATAGCTACCCACTTGCAACAAAAAAAAGGTATACATTGAGTGGAAAAATGTGATGTGTCCATGTTTTCTTTTGGGCCCTTTCGTGTTGCGAGCACTATGCCTACCCACACAAGTAAGATACCATTTTTATCGGAAGACTTGGAGAAATGCTGGGGGGAAGGAAGTATGTGGCTCCCTGCAGATTCCAGAACTTTCCATCACAGTAATGTAAGGAAAATGTTTTTTTATGTCAATGTTTGAGATTTGCAGGGATTCTGTCTAGTTTTCAAAAATGTACATGTTTGGTTGATTTCTCTAGGTGCCGGTTGTGTTAGGGCCGAAAATCCACAGCTACCCACTTTGCAAAAAAGGGTCAATATTGAGTGGAAAAATGTGATGTGTCAATATTGCGTCTTGGGCGCTTTCCTGTCGTGGGCACCAGGCCTACCCACACAAGTGAGGTACCATTTTTATCTGGAGACTTGAGGAAATGCTGGGTGGAAGGAAATTTTTGTTTCCTCACATATTTCAGAACTCTCCATTATTTCTGTAACCAATGATCAAGAAAATTAGGACATTTATCCTTCTGCTCTCTATATAGTATCAGCAATCTAATACAAAACCCTTTCTTGCATAAGAGCTGGGAAACTTTAATCACAAAATATAATAACTTTGGAGGAAATGGCATCTGTTATATAACAAAATGCTCTTAATTATTTGTAATATTCCCCCTAGAAAGCTTGCGAGCACTGAACTATGTACCCGAAATATAAATTAAGATGGCTTTAACAGAACTTATTCTGGGACATTAATACTTCATTTAGACATCATGTCAGGTGTGCATTAGAGACGACAAGTAGTTTAGTGTTGCTAAGACCTAAAGTTTGCAGGTTTAAGAGATTTTTGATCCAGAAAAGAGATTTTAATAGATTATCTTGATCAACAGTTCCCCCAAACACTGAAACAATCTTTTTTTTTTAAGCCATCTTTATTGGAATTTCTTTTTTAGCAACAGTACAGTGGGTATTTTGGCGCATACAATCCTTGACATAACAAATTTACAAGCAGTAAGTAACCAAAGCCCTACATCTTTGTAGACTCATTGGGAGTAATCAGGAAATACATGTTCCACTAAGATAACTAACATTTCAAACCAGCTCAGTTGCAGATGTGAGTCATTATGCTGTCACAGCATGGAGTCTGCCTCTGGCATCCGCCCCAGTGTGGCAGACCCTGCATCAGTTATCAGTTTGCAGTATGAAATACATTATCAATACACTCACCATGCTATGCCATGTGGGGGACGGGGGTGGGGAACAGAGAGACCAGTGAGCTAAAGATGTTCTGTACATCCGGACCACGCCCGTGAGCTTTTACAGTGCATAAGTGATCAGTTTGATGCTGTGGAACTGCCCTGTGGTCTCTGAAGGGTGTCTAATAGACCATCTCAATCTACCTCCATAGGCTGCTTCCGCAGGCCACACACTTTCTTCCGTCGAAGCAAAGTGGCTTCAGCTCTACCCCACTTAAGTGTACCCTGAAACGATTTCATAACTATGTTGTGTAGATCCCTCTGAGAATAATCCTGTAGTAACAAATATTAACCTTCAATCATTTGTGTTCTGTAAGAAAACAGGGCTTTTTGCAGATATCCCCCCACTTTTTGTCCCTATTTGAACTACTAGATGCTGGTTTTCGACTCTGATAGTGCACTGAAGCCTGCTAACCCGGCTCCAGTGCTAATGCTCTCTCCCTAAAAGTGACATGTGTAATTGGCATTTCCAGTTGACTGAGACCATACCTCCCTTGTGAGTCCCTAGTAAGTGACACTGTGGTACCCAGGACCAGGGTGGTAAATGGGTACTCAGGGCCTGCAACACTGATTGTGCCGCCCTGAGTGACCAAGGTACACAGATGACAGCAGACCTGCCATTGCAGACTGCTGGAACATTGTTCACTGCTCCATTTTGACTTTGTCCACACCATGTGTGACATGGTCACAGCACTGCTCTTAAGTATATGTCAGTCACCCCTAGAGAAGTTCTCTTGTGCCCAGGAGGCAGGGTGCAGTATATTAAGAGTGCAGACATGTAAGTGCAAGCTTATATGCTGATATAGTGGCTTTACCATTACAGCACACTATCAGTGATAGACGGTCAATAGTAAACATAGGACTTGCACCCAGGCACACTCCGGTGGCTAGCTGGATTTTGGTACCACCTAAATATGTCGAGTTTGGTATTAAACAACCTGCCTTCTCTCCTCTGACATGAATCTGATGCCAAGAGAAGGCTGGCATGCACCGCGGTGGCTGCCTAGTGGTTACCTACCTGGTCACCCTAGCTGACATTTGCTGTGGCTGGCAGGACTGGGTTTTCCCACCCCAGCTGCCACCAAGACAGGTTTATGACCTCCTGCCAGGCAGTGTGAGCACTCCCAGGAGTCAAGACAATGGCTTGGTCAGGAAGGAGGTCACACCTCCCCCTTTTCCCCTCCCCCTCCCAAGTAGGATAGTGAAGCGACACATCAGAGCAGTGAGCTTCAAAGACTGCACTGCCACTGATATGCATCTTGGCTGTCTACCTGAGGAGGACACAGCCCTCCTCTTGCCCCATTCAGGAAGGCTAGCCACACCTCCAGGTTGAGCAGCCTGATCTGGACACCTAAAGTTAATAAAATAGTTGGCTCTTGGTAGGAAAGATTATCTACACCACCGGATATGGTCACCTCAGGGGAGGATTAGCTGTAAGGGACTAGCTGCCCATTGGCTACTAGCTCCCACACGCCTAACTCCCCTAAATCCAGGATTTAAGGGACCCCCCTGACACCAGAAACTCAGTTCTGATCGACGTACCTCAAAGAAGGACACCAAGAAGACAGTTTTTCCCGACAAGGCTTGCACAAACGAAGGGAACGCTGCCCTGGACCCGTGGCAACACTGCTTGGAACTGTGTGATCGACTTTCATCCTTGTCCAAAACTTGGCACTGCTTGGCAGCACAACTGCTGAAGAATCCAGACGCACCCCCAGGCTCCCCTGGATTGGTGTGACCAGTCCCCTGCAAAGTGCAGGTAAAACTATGCTCTGCAGATAAAGAATCACTGGCCATCGGGCCCTCCGAGGGATCACACAAAAGTAAATGGTGAAGTGCATTTTGAGAGTTCCAGTTTGGCTTTCACTGAAGTTTTAAGCCGCTATCGCACTCAACTGGGCTGCAAGTCGTCGAAGTTCCTTTTAGTTACTTTTACTGCTGCCAAGGCTTGTTGGTTACCAGTCGGGTAACTGACCCCTTAACTCAACGCTGCATTAAGAGGGCAATTCACAACACCTGCAACCAACATCAACAACAACCCCACTCCTATGTATTTGCATCCCCTTTCTGGTGGCGGCGTCCCTATTGTAAAAGCAGCTTGGGGGCGACTCCCATATAAAGACCACTGACAGCCAGGACAACCACAGCACCTGGACTCCACAGGCTAGGTAAAAGCAGTTTATTGTCTTTTCAGCTACTGAAATCTAATACCATTACAAAAGTCGAGCATGCGCCAAAATATAGAGATGGTCGCTGTTTGCTCTCTCAATAAAGCTATTTCTTTGCTATCAGAAACTCGCATTTAAAATCCTGTGCTTGTCCCTCTACAGATGTATCAGTTGTCACTAATTTCTGAAAGAAATCATTTGGTCAGAATCCTGAACCACCCTTGTTTATGTGTTTTTAAATCCTACAAGAAGTTGTAAGGAAGTTGTCTTGCCAGGTGCCTCTCAATTCACCATTTGCCATTTTTTGCCGCTGCTCCTTCACATGCCTGCCAGGTGGCTAGACCATGCCCAATCCAATGGGACCTAGAAAGGTTTGCCTGGTCTCTTCTTCCCAGTTACCTTTTTTTCATCCTACCAGCCAAAGCATACCCATGTTTCCTGATACAAGCACTAAAAGAATGGGGTGATTTTGTAGCTGTAATCTTCATTACTCCAAGTCTAAGTCTTGCTTGTTAGAGTTCTTTCAGCCTTACCTCTCTAGGAGAGTGATATTTTTCCTGGCGCCTTGCATAATTAATACTAGTGATTGCAGCAGGTCGAACTCTGTACAGGACATGGGGGAGATATAAATGTGTGTAGAAAGAGAAGGAATACTCCACAAGTCTTTTGGAGGAGGAAACAATGTTGGCCTGTGTTAGGAATAAGAAGGGTTCCTTGCGTAGCAGATGCCTTTTTGACCCCTGCCTCAGCACACACAACAGTCATGCATATCAATCAGGTTACTTGTAACCTGTGACTTCTCACCAGTAAGGGCCTCAAGGCGCTGGGGTGGATGGGGGGGGGGGGATTTGGGGAGCAACCGGTCTGCAGGAGGCGCAGTGGTTCAGTCAGAGAATCAGGTCCTAAGGTCCTTCCTGAATTGAGGCAGTGATGGTGAGGGCCTGAGGTGGAGGGGCAGGGTATTCCAGGCCTTTGCTGCAAGGTAGGAGAAGGATCTTCCTCCGGCCGTGATCTTGCGGATACGAGGGATGGTAGCCAGGGCCAGTTGGGTGGAGCGGAGGTCTCTGGTGGAATGCGAGGCGGTGGTTGAGGTATCCAGGTCTTGAGTTTGCAGAGCTTCGTAGTCATGAGTGTAGAGTTTGAAGGTTATTCTTTTGTTGACTGAGAGCCAGTGGTGGTCTCTAAGATGGCTGGTGATGTGGCTATGGCGGGGGATGTTGAGTATGAGTCTGGCGGAGGCGTTCTGAATGTTCTAAAGTTTCGTGAGGAGTTTCTGTGTCATGCCGGAATTGAGTGTATTGCCGTAGTTAATTCTGATGCTGAGGAGCATGTCGGTGACCGTCTGTCTGGACTCAGTGGGGATCCATTTGAAGAGCTTCCAGAGCAGGCGTATCGTGTGGAAGTAGGATGATGAGATGGCGTTGATCTGGGGGTTCATGGTGAGCGAGGAGTCCCGGATGATGCGAAGGTTTCGTGCATGGTCTGTGGGTGTGGGGGGGGTTCCAAGTTCTGTGGACCACCAGGAGTCATCCCAGGTGGATGAGGTGTAGCCCATGATGAGGACTGCGGTCTTCTCTGAGTTGAGCTTGAGGCAACTGTTCTTCATCCAGATGGCGACAGCCTTCATTCCGTCGTGGAAGTTGGTCTTGGGGACTGTGGGTTAGTTGGTGAGGGAGAGAATCAGCTGGGTGTGGTCGGCATAGGAGACGATGTTGAGTCCATGGTTCCTGATGATTGCTGCAAACGGGGCCAATTAGATGTGGAAGAGAGTGGGCTCAGGGAGGAGCCCTGAGGCACATCGCAGCTGATCTTTTTGGGTTCGTAGAGGAATGGTGGTAGTCTCACTCTCTGTGTTCAGCCAGTGAGGAATGAGCAAATCCATTCCAGGGCTTTGTCACAGATGCCGGCATCATGAAGTCTTGCGCATAGGGTGCGGTGAGAGACGGTATCGAAAGCAGCCAAGAGGGCCATGAGATGAGGGCTGCAGTTTCACACCGGTCGATGAGGGTGCGGACGTCGTCTATGGCGGCGAGGAGGGTGGTCTCAGTGCTGTGGTTGCTTAGGAAGCCAGATTGGGAGAGGTCCAGGATGTGATTTGCTTAGATGAACTCTGAGAGTTGGGCGTTGATGGCCTTCTCGATGAGTTTGGCTGGGAAGGGAGAAGAGAGGTGGGTCTGAAGTTCTTGAGGTCCGCCAGGTCGGCAGAGGCTTTCTTCAGTAAGGGGTTGATCTTTGCATGTTTCTAGTCTTGTGGGAAGGTTGCAATGGTGATGGAGCAGTTGATGATGCAGCTAAGTTGAGGGGCGATGGTGGTGTCGGCTTTGTTAAAGATGTGGTGCGAGCAGGGGTCCGGGGTGCTCCAGAGTGGATGCTCTGCATGATCTTGAGGGTGTCATCCACGGTGAGTGGAGTCCAGCTGCGGAGGGTCTGCTGCGGTCTTGGTTCATTGGATGTGGTGGTTGCGGGTGGGGTGGGAGGGTCCTGGTTATTGAGGCTGTCAAAGCTGTGATATCTCTCCTTAATCTTGCGGTGGAAGAAGGTGCCTAGGTTGTTGCAGAGGTCTTGGGAGGGAGGGATGCCTGCTGTCTCTGTGCTGGGTCTGGCAAATTCTTTGACCACGGCGAAGAGTTCTTTACTGTTGAGTGCACTGGCGTTGATCCTTTCTTTTGGATCCGCTTTTTTGGATTTTCTAATGAAGTTGTGGTGTGTAGTGAAGGCAGTCTTGTAGGTGGAGTGGTGTTCCGGGGTTTTGCTGCTTCTCCCTCTCTGCTCGAGCTGTCTACAGGTACGTCTAGACTCGTGAAGGGTGGGAGAGAACCAGCTGGATTCTTGAGGTGTCACTTGCCTGAGGCTTTCTTTAGGGGAGCCAGGGTGCCGGTGCAGTTGGAGATCCATCAGAGGAGGCATAAGTGCTGGAGATGTTTTTGTGAAACAGAGAGGGGTCCAGACAATTGCTCAGTGGTCTAGAGGGGCACACCATGTGCATCCGCTTTAATGAGCATGAGCTGAGCGAACTGACATTGGTGGCAGCAATATCGTTTCTAGAGGCAAGGCAGGTCTCTTTCCATGCCTATGTCAGGAAGAGTAGTAAATGGTGACAGGAGTAAAACCCATAGACCAGGTTGAGGTCTGGGTAAGTAAGCAAGAATTAACAACAATGTCTCAACCGGTATCAATGAGGAAGGCAAATATACATGCATGTACAAGACATTACAAAAGGACAAAGGGAGACTCGTGGTAAGTTTTTAGAAAGTGCTCATGGCATCATGTATTTAAAGTAACAATGTATACAGGACAGTTATATCAGCACTGTGGGCATAAATTGCAAGGGCAACCCAAAAGGACTTTGTGCACTATTGTGTATTGTGCTTGTGACACACAAAGTGGTGACGGCGCAAGTGACAATGATTGGTCATGGTTTAGACATTTATGTGAACCACATAAATGTCTGAACCATGACCAATCATTGTAAATAATATGTACGAGGCATATGAGCTGCAGATCACACACTATGCATAGATCGCCATCTGGTGTTGGGCCCGGATGTTTGCACTTGTTTTTGTCCTGGAAAAGTCTTTGGAAGTCACGAGATTGGTGACTCCTCCTTTGGATGATAGTGCGCATGGGCATCGGCTCCATCTTCAGATTGTTTTTTTCCGCCATTGGGCTCGGATGTGTCTCTCACACTCCAGTTCGGAACCGTCACCTATTCCACTCTCGACGCGCAATCCTTCACCCTTCTCCTGTATTCTTTTCGATCGCGATCCCTAGTCGTCGCACATCTCTTCAACATCGAAGTCCTCAGTTCCGGTCATCTACGAAGGCCTTCGGGCCTACTCTGGCTCATGGAAAGGACGCCATTCAAGAAATGTCCTCAATGTGGGTCGAAATTTCCCCACACCGATCTGCATGAGGTGTGCAACCTCTGCCTGTCACCGGAGCACGAGGCCAGAGACTGTGCGGCTTGTGCCTCTTTCCGCTCCAAAAAGACCATTAAAGATCGTCGAGCCAGGAGAACAATGGCTCGCTCGTCTGCACCCATTCCCAATGACATCTTCCAGGAGGGCATCGATGTACCAGAACAGGAGCGGATCGAAGAAGGCCCCGTCAGCGCCTCCGAAGCCGATGACTCCGACCTCGAGGACATCACTCCTGGGCAGCGGGTCATAAGTAAAGACGTCGACCCGACCCCCTCCCTACACCATCGATAAAAGGCTTCGGTCACACCTTCACCTTCGGGCCCATGTGCACACCGAGAGACTGCTTCCCATGCCCCACCCTCGAGCCCGGCAAAGAAGCCTACTAAGCCTTCAGGCGACTCGGGCTTGAGTCAGTCTGCCATCGGTACCGAGCGGTCACCGGCACCGAAAAAGAAATCCTCCTCCTCCTCCGTGCCGATCGCTGCCTCCACCTCCAAGCTCTCGGCACCGAAATCTACAGGCACCGCCCCATCGACTCCAAAAAAACTCTCGGATCCAAGCAAAAAGCAGATTCATAAAGCTTCGAATTCACACCCTTCGGAACCGAAAAAAGCCTTGGAACCGAAAAAACACCCGGTTCCAGAAGCGGCCACAGAGACTGTAAAAAAATCACAGTTCCAAGTCAAAGGAGCACAAAAGCGTTTCAGAGTCGGTGCCTCGCAAGTCTGCGGAACCGAAACGGTTGACGCCGAAAGACCAGCCTCTATCAGAAGAGCTATTTAGACCAGACCCTAAACAGAAAACTCTTCTAAAAGACCCTAAAACTGGTCAACTGACTTTGAGTACAAAGAAGAGACCATTGGATACGCCTGTACCAGCTCCACCACCTAAAAAAAGGGACATTGCCGCATCTTCCCTCAGGGCCCCTTCTCCAGCACCTCCTCCTCCACCTCCTCCCCCACCACACCATTCTCCTCCACCATCTCCTCCACCAATGGATGATGATGACACTGATGACACAGGAGGGGGTGCGGATGATGAGCCACTAGGGGTCCACCTTATTCCCCGGACCCCTGGGATGATTACAGTACGCCAGATGTCCCTAATGTTCTACAAGATGACATCTACCCCTCTAGGCCTTTGCCCTCCGGAGGACACAATGGGTTTTCATCAGCTCCTCCACAGAGCTGCCCAATACCACGGGGTGGATTTACATACTGACCCTGTGGAAGACTATTTCCTCATGGACACCTTTGATAACCCACAAAGGTCCACCACTATTCTGCCCATCCTAAAAGGAGTCACCAAGCATGCAACTGAGGTATTTAAAGATCCTGTTAGGGCTAGGGTTATTAACCCCAGAATCGAGAAAAAGTACAAGGCTGCCACAGCAGACCCAGCTTACATTAAGGGCCCCGTACCACTAGACTCCCTTGTAGTCTCCAATGCTAGAAAGAGGGCCAGCTCTCAGACATCAGGGGACGCTCCACCCCCGATAAAGAGTCCAAACTCTTGGACGCCTCTGGCAAAAGAACCGCATGACAGGCAGGTAACATATGGCTTATCGCCAACACTCAAGCACTGTTAGCCAGGTATGATAGGGCACATTACGACCAGCTAGAAACCCTATTGCAACACCTCCCCGACAAATATAAGGACAAGGCCAATCACTTTATACAGGAGGGGAAACTTATCACCAACACCTCCATTCGTTGCGCGCTGGACGTGGCAGATACCGCCTCCAGAGCTGTCATCACCAGTGTTCTCCTGCGTAGACATGCCTGGCTACGCATTTCAGGTTTTAAACCTGAAGTACAAAGTTCCATCTTAAACCAACCATTTGATCAGGAACACCTATTTGGCCCTAAAGAAGGACACGGATACAGCTAAATCAATGGGAGCCTTGCAATCGCAAGCTCCCAGACGTTCCTTTTGTCGTTCCTCTTACAAGGGCACCTCCATAGGATACTCCTCTGACAATCCCTCCACCTCTTATAAGACTTCCACCCAGTCTACATTTACCAGAGGTTACCAGAGAGGAGGCTACAGAGGCAACAATAACAAAGGTAGAGGCAAGACCAACAACACCCGCTCTGCCTCCACCCCTAGCCAATGACTTCCCACCGTTCCCCCACTGCCCCATTCCACTCCAGTCGGGGGAAGATTACAACAGTTCCTGCCTGTTTGGAGCAACATCACCACAGACAGGTGGGTCAGACAAATTGTTCAATCAGGTTACTGTCTAGAACTCACTTCTACCCCCCAAACATACCACCCAAACAGCGCCCAATGTCGTTGGAACATTTATCACTGCTCAAGCAGTAAGTCATCTCCCTCCTACAAAAGAGTGCAATAGAACCAGTTCCCCTGCACCAACAAAACACTGGAGTTTACTCTCTGTATTTTCTCATACCAAAAAAGGACGGCTCTCTGAGACCTATTCTTGACCTCAGATCCCTAAACCTCTACATACACTCAGACCATTTTCACATGGTCACACTTCAGCAGGTCCTTCCTCTACTTTCACAAGGCGACTTCCTTGCCACTCTAGATCTCAAGGACGCCTTTCTTCCATATTCCCATTCACACATCCCACAGGAAATATCTCAGGTTTATAGTGGACGGTCAACACTACCAATTCAAAGTACTCTCTTTCGGAGTCACCACAGCACCCCGGGTATTTACCAAGTGCCTGGCAGTAGTGGCAGCTCAATTAAGAAGACAACACATTCACGTCTTCCCATATTTGGACGACTGGCTCATAAAAGCCAGCTCATACAATCAGTGTGTACACCACACTCACGCCACTATTCAACTGCTCCACGACTTTGGGTTTACAGTAAATCACGCAAAGTCTCATCTACAACCATCCCACATACAACAGTACCTAGGTGCCACAATAGACACCTCAAAAGAGCTCGCTTCTCCCAGTCCAGCCAGGATAGCAAGCATACAAACCCTCATCACATCATGCAGGGCAGGTGGACTCCTCAACAGAAATTACTCCACATCAACCACCTGGAGTTACTAGCCATATTTCTAGCCCTAAAGGCATTCCAGAAGCAAATATCAGGCAAGGCTGTCCTAGTCCGCACAGACAACATGACAGCCATGTACTACATACAGAAACAAGGCGGGACACATTCTCTACAGCTCTCTCAACTAGCACAAAGCATTTGGAGATGGGTTATACCGCAGAACATTTTTCTCCTAGCCCAACATGTCCCGGGAGTCCAAAACAACATAGCCGATCTGTTAAGCCGTGAAACGCAACAGATTCAGGAGTGGGAACTTCATCCACAAGTTCTTCAACCATTTTTTCAAATGTGGGGCCAACCACACATAGACCTTTTCGCCACACACGAAAACGCCAAATGCCCAAGCTTCGCCGCCAGAGTTCCACACCCATTGTCCAAAGGCAATGTGATATGGATGAATTGGTCAGGCAGATTTGCGTACGCTTTTCTGCCTCTCCTAGTCATTCCACTGGTGGTGCGAAAGCTACAGCAACACTCACTGACTCTCATTCTAGTTGCTCCAACTTGGGATAGACAACCGTGGTACACCACATTACTGGAACTTTCTGTAGTTCCGCACCAAAAACTGCACCTATCCCCACGCCTCTTAACCCAAAACCGTGGAGAGATCAGACACCCGGACCCAGCTCAGCTCAACCTTGCGATCTGGCTCCTGAGGTCTTAGAATTCGGTTACCTTAACCTTCCCCCTGACTGTATGGACGTTAATAAAGAGGCTAGACGTCCCACCACTAAAGCCTGCTATGCAGCCAAGTGGAAAAGATTTGTTATATATTGTCATAACAACACCATCAATCCCCGAGATGTGTCTATCCAACACATCATAGGTTACCTATTACATCTCCAAAGGTGTAACTTATCATATACATCTATTAGGTTGCACCTCGCTGCCATAGCGGCCTATTTACAAAATAGGCAACGCATCTCTTTTCAGAGTACATGCCATCAAAGCATTTATGGAACGCCTCAAAAGAATAATTCCTCCCAGAGTACCACCCTCACCTGTGTGGAATTTAAACATAGTTCTCACAAGACTAATGGGTCCTCCCTTTGAACCTCTACATAAATGTGAGCTACAGTTTTTAACATGGAAGGTTGCTTTTTTAGTGGCCATCACTTCTGTTAGAAGAGTTAGTGAGCTCCAAGCACTAACCATTCAGGAACCTTTCTTACAAATACATCACAATAAGGTTGTTCTCCGAACTAATCCTAAATTCCTCCCTAAGGTTATTTCTCTCTTCCACCTCAATCAGTCTGTAGAGTTGCCAGTGTTCTTCTCGCAACCACAAACAGTCGCAGAAAGAGCTCTTCACACTCTTAGATGTCAAAAGAGCACTGCTTTATTACATTGAGAGAACAAAACCTTTTTGCAAGACAAAATAACTTTCCGTGTCCTTCTCACCACCACATAAAGGCAACCCATCTCAAAATCTGGGATAGCACGGTGGATTGTCAAATGCATACAGATTTGCTATCACAAAGCAAAACAAACATTATCAGTTCCCCCTAAAGCCCACTCTACCTGAAAGATAGGGGCTTCAATGGCATTTTTAGGGAACACTCCCTTACATGACATCTGCAAAGCAGCTACACGGTCTACACCACACACATTCACGAAGCACTATTGTGTAGATGTGCAATCAAAACAGCAAGCTAGTGTGGGCCGGGCAGTACTCAAAACATTATTTCAAACTACTGCAACAGATACTGGTGGTCGCCGCTAAGGAGGGGTACTGCTATACAATCTATGCATAGTGTGTGATCTGCAGCTCATATTCCTCGAACGGAAAATGCTACTTACCAGTATGCATCTGTTCTTGGCATGTAGAGCTGCAGATCCACACACGCCCACCCACCTCCCCGGCTACCTTTATCTGTTCCAGTTTCACCTTATTTAGATACAGCATACATGGGCATCTTATCTGTTTCTCACAAAACTCCATCATTTCCCTGCTGGCGAAAAAAAATCTGAAGATGGAACCAATGCCCATGCGCACTATCATCCAAAGGAGGAGTCACCTATCTTGTGACTTCCAAAGACTTTTCCAGGACAAAAACAAGTACAAACATTCAGGCCCAACACCAGATGGCGATCTATGCATAGTGTGGATCTGCAGCTCTACATGCCAAGAACAGATGCATACTGGTAAGTAGCATTTTCCTTCTTGATGAACCATATAATCCTGTACATATATATTTTTTTCACTTTGTCACATTGCGCCTTTCGCTGCTCTCTCACTTGTCACTTGCGCCGTCACCACTTTGTGTGTCATGAGCACAATAGTGCACCAAGTCCTTTTGGGTTGCCCTTGCAATTTATGCCCACAGTGCTGATATAACTGTCCTGTATACATTGTTACTTTAAATAAATGATGCCATGAGCACTTTCTAAAAACTTACCACAAATCTCCCTTTGTCCTTTTGTAATGTCTTGTACATGCATGTATATTTGCCTTCCTCATTGATACCAGTTGAGACGTTGTTAGTTCCTATGTCAGGAAGAATCACCTACTGGCTTCTTCCACTTTTTAAAGTGGTTTGCCAGTCATCCAGCAACAAGGGACATGGATGTTGCATGTGTGTACCTGTTTGCAGTGCTTAATTTGAGCTGGTGGCTTCCGGTACTCATCACCAGCACTTAATTGTCAACACCGGCGTTTATGACAGTTTGCCAAATGGTGGCACAGTTTGTGTAATTTGGAGATTAGCACAACAAGTTGTTTATTGATTCAATATACATTAAAACTATTAATATCTGTCGCCCATGCCATTTGGGGGCATGAAATAGTCAGATATGTCACACTTGTAGAAGTGTGATGATTAGAGGTTGTGTGGGTACTGTCGTTGGCAGGGGCAATGGGTAGTTCAAGCAGCAGTGGTCTCCTGACGAGGGTCCGGGCACTTATTATTTTGCAAATTAAGCACTGCCTGTTTGTGTCTTTAGAGGGTGCATGGATGGATCGTGTGTCACAAAGGTGGCGAGAGGCCCACTGGGATCCCATTTGTATTTGTTAACTTCAAGTGGTACCTAAAATGGTCGGTTGTAGAGGGCTCAGACATCAGATGTGAATTGCTGGACTTTTCCCAGACCATTCCAGGGATCCTTCATAGTGGGTCGCACTAAGGGGTGTTCAGGAGAGGAGACAGATAACCCCTTGGAAGCAAGAACGCTTTCCCCTGTCCTCTGCTGGCCAATAGATCTCTGGGAGGGATACCCCTCACAAGTTTACTAGTGAACCAGTGTAAGTGGAACAAGTAAAAGGGGTAGAATTTCCCATAACTTGTGTCAGACCAGCGAGTGTGCCAGGATTCCTCAACTGGATTCAGTAGCAATGGTAAAACTTTCTGTGCTCTATTGCAGATTCCCGTTGCCAGGTTCAGGACCAGAAACCTTGGATATTTGCTTTAGACTTACAGGAAAAATGCTTGGTCTCTGGGACACAGCTGACTAACGTCTGAGGATGGACATTGGATTAGGTTCAGGAGTCCATGAAGTGATGCCACTGCCTGACGATACCATGTATCCTCATGCTCAAAGGGTACCATGGGAACTCCAGTCTGTCAGAGTTCCTCCTCAAGATCTGAGCACCTCAAAGATACAAAATGCTGAAGCAAATCAGGCCATATTCTGCCATACAAGAAACAAATGAAAGTGGCAGAGGAGAGTTGCATTAATGGAGAGGCTTATGTCTGGAGCCAAGTAAACACCAAGGGTGGCCACATAGCTGTTTGGGAGGCGGGTTTTGTATCTGGCCCTGAGGAAGATTCCTAAGCTGTAAAATACACCAAGGGACGATCACTGCAACTCTATAGCTGCCTCTTCCACTGGTGCTGGCACTGCCTCCGCTCACCTATGTCCTGTGCTGGTGCTGCGAGTGCTGACCACACTCCAACTAGTTGGCTAACGTGAGATCACTGCTCACTAAACACCAGGGGGTGTGCTGTTCACATGCGGCAGGGAGTTCCCAACCTTCACAAGAACAGCCACTGCCCCCCAAGCAACTGGACTACGATAAGGTACTGTGCACCGCAAGAGTGTCAAAACACAGGGGAGCGAGGCCCCTATGACTACAAAGAGAAAAATAAGCAAACCGGACCTCCCACACTTAGCCAGTCGATCTTTTAGGACTTCTAAACCCAAACAGACTACTAGGGAGCAGACCCAGTGACTAAGTGGGAGATTGTGGCATGAAGTATAATAGGAGTTTGTCCAATGCGAGTAGTCTAGGTTACCTCTTGCAGTAATCACTAAAGCGTAATATGATTGCTCATGTTTTTATTTATCGCTTTGGACCCATTTATGTACAGTATTAAATCAAGAGTTATTTAAGTAAAGTACTTTTCCTTTTCAAAGATTAAGTACCGACTGGACATGATTTGTGTAGGGTTACTGAAATCTGAGTCTCTAACCACTGTCCTGCTCTGAAGGTCGAGTCCTAAAGGGGTGGGCCTTGTGCTCAGTTTTGTGTCCTCTAGTGTGTCCCAGCCCTAGAGCACCTTTGGTAAATGGCTCCGATAGACACAATCTTAGTCCAGTAACCCCTGACCGCCCTGGGTCTCTCGAAAAGGTTCCCACAGCCTGTCTCAGGAGGAGGACCCCCACATATCCTAATGCCTACGACAAGGAAGGCCGACGCGTTGGTAATGCCCGGTTACTCACCGGTAATATTCATTACTCCGAGTCCTGGTCTTCCCGTCCCATTCCTTAACAGTGAGCAGCTAATCTGCTCCACAGAAACCTACTACCTAGCAGAGCTTTTCGCACTTCCCCCAACATGGCGCCACCATCAGGCGAGGATAAAAGGGGGAAGTGCGTCACAGAACATCCTGAGATTACCAAAGAAAACCCAGAAAGGAAACAATCACCAAACACAAAACTCAGGAAGGGAGGGAAGGGCTCAGGAATGGGACGGAAAGACCAGGACTCGGAGTAATGATTATTACCGGTGAGTAACCTGGGCATTACCTCCTCGTCCTGTCTTCCCGTCCCATTCCTTAACAGTGAGCCCATACCCAAGCACACGGCGATTGTAAGAAAACAGACCAGAAATGCGAAAAGCAGGTCCATGTAAGCAACACAAAGCAGTACAAAACATAAACCATGTACAGCAGACAAAACATGAGTTCCAAAGGCAGCCGAGGCCGCCAAACCCAACCGAAGGTGAGAAAGGGAAACAAAAAGATGGGGAGAAGCCCATGCGGCAGCAATACAAACGTACCCCAAGGAGGCCCCTCAGAACAGGGCCCAGGAGGAGGAGACACCCCTGGTAGACCACCCCAAACCGAAGAAGGGAGAGGACAGTGCACGGACACGGAGGCCGAAACAACAGCACCCACGACCCAACGAGTCAAGGTGGACAAGGAAGGACTCAGACCCCACCCAGAGAGGCCGTAGGCAACAAACAAGCAAACAACCCACCGGTCTGATCCAAAGAGATGCGGAGAGCCCTCCGCACATCCAAAGAATGGAGAACCAACTCCGCCGGGGAGGCAGGGTCTGGGAAAAAAACAGGGAGAACAATATCCACCTGACAGAGGAAAGAGGACAAAACTCTGGGCAGAAAAAAGTGACTGGGACGGAGAATAACCCCACCAGCACAGAAACGCATAAAGGTGGGCGAAGCCACCAAAGCACCGAGCACACCAACCCTCCGCCCAGAAGTAATGGCCACCAGGAAAAGAACCTCAGCAGAAAGGAACGTAAGGACCACCAAAACCAAAGGCTCGAAAGGGGGCCCAACAAGGCCTGGAGAACCAGTGAAGAGAATTGAATAACAACCCACGCCCTCACCAGAGGAGGAACCTCTACGATAGCCGCCTTCCCCACCTGGAGGCGCACACCGACCAGCAAAGCCTCCCGCCGCAGAGGATGACGGGGCAGGGGGGTCGCGTGGAAGACCGTGGGGGGGGAAGAGGAGAACTCGACCCGAGAACCCCCGGACACAGTCCGCACCGCCCCAGGCGTCCGGAACCTCCAACCACAGGGGCAGGAATGCAAAGAGGAAGGAGCGGGGGCAGCATCACCGGTAGGGGCATGGGATTAGGCACCCACAGGGGCCCCCGGCCACGACCCCTGCCACAAAAGGGCCGCGAAGCTCCCCGAGCAGAGCACGGCGGAAGCCAAACCCACGCCCCTGAGAAGAAGGGCGGACAGGAGCCACAAGCTCGCGGCACCCTGCCGGCAGCACGAGCATGTCCATGGGAACCCACAAAGGGCAACTTAATCAGGACCGACCACTGAGAAGACCCAGCCTACCAGGAACGCATCCAGACAGGACGCCTCGTAGCAAACAAAGCATCAGAAGCAGCCTCAGTGGTACACAGATCGACAACAAGCAGCGCACCTGCAACTCCAGGAGGGCCAAGAGATAGGAGGCATCCACACCACCCCGCAAAAGAATAGCCAGGGCCCGAACCATGCAAGAAGAATAGGCCGTCGCCCAACAGAAAAGCGGGAAGCAGCACAGGAACGCATCACCGCCCCCTCAACATGCAGAAGCCCAGCGACACAAGGAAGGGCGTTGTCAGACAAGAACCAAACCTGTGATTAAAGGTCAGCCAATCAAAATGCCAACCAGGACGGAGTGGGAGAACACAGCAGCAAACCTTGCGCACAGCACTATGCAAAGGGAAGGACACAGGAGTCGGCAGGCGAATGAGCAAAAAAGACAACCTCCAGGATACCAGACACAGGAGGAGCGAAGCCCAAAGCAACCCGCACATGGATGAACAAGTCCGAGAGCTCCGCACCCTGAACAAATCTGCCACGCACACATCCCACATCACCAGGGCCCACCCCGGCAACAGGATCGTCAGGTGGATCTACAGACCCACGAGGCACAGTGGCAGGAGGGCCAACAGCCAGCCGAGCCCGGAAGGCAGAAGCAATCGCTACATGAAGAAGCAGTTGCAAGGAATCCATAGGAGGTGCAGAAGAAGAGGCACCCTGCGCCACAGCAGCAACTTAAGAGAGGAGGATACAAAGCATCCACAGAAGACGGGAACCAAGAAAAAGAGACCCGCCTGGAAAGGCATGAAGTCCCGAGGCCCCGTCCTCACACGGGACCAGGAAAAAGGGGGCGGACGCTGAAAAAGCGGCCGGCCACCCAAAAGAATTCCCAGAGAGATGCGCACGTCGCAGGAAACACCGCCGAACAATCCCCGCCCGCTAAAGCTGGGCGCATCGGGACCGGCATGGAGAGGAACGGCTGCTAGAGCTGTCCGAGGAGGCACAGGTGTATACCGTACATAGGTTTAAACCTAAATCAACAGCATGAGTCGTGTTTGCAGATTCCAAATGCCCCAAAAGCAAGCAGCGGCTAAAAAAGAGGCGAAAGCGGCTGCTAGAGCAGACCGCGCAAGTGATAGGCCCACCCCACATACAAGTACATGAAGGCGGAGCCACAAAGTGCAGGGATTGAATCTCCGGTAGTCACACATGCAACAAAAAGGAAAAAGGCCGCCACAACAACAAAAAACGGAGAGAAAACTTACGCCCAACAGCTCCTGCTAGGACATCAGTAGACTGCGAAGGCAGAAAAAAAAGAACAGGATGTTCTGTGACGCACTTCCCCCTTTTATCCTCGTCTGATGGTGGCGCCATGTTGGGGGAAGTGCAAAAAGCTCTGCTAGGTAGTAGGTTTCTGTGGAGCAGACTAGCTGCTCACTGTTAAGGAATGGGACGGGAAGACAGGACGAGGAGGTAATGGAGTTCTTATGAGA